>NC_089813.1:29958505-30258505 GCF_029633855.1 Hoplias malabaricus | reverse complement strand
GTGTTTGTGTGTTAATGTGTGCGGCTACGTCTGACTCATGAACATGTATGTGTGATAACCAAATTTATGTCCAAAAAATCCTTCTTTTTTAGAATACAAAAGCTCTGAATGCTTTGAAAAGGTTTAAGTAATCATTATTTTTGAAGCTTTTAAGGCAGAGTACAACATATAATCTTAAAGAAATATTTAAAAATATGTTTTGCAATGAAAAGAAGTTGATTTTTTTCTTCAGTTAAAGTCTTTGTTTAAAAATCTGTCTGCTTAATGAATCAGCAAAATAACTAGTGACCTCTATTACTCATATAATCAGTGATGACAGCCCTACTACTTAGCTTCACTTAATTACCCTGACATTTCTACTAGTGATAAAACCTCCAGGATCGACTGCTAAGATTCCTGTTGCGGTTAATACAATCATTCCCTTCCATCTTTCTGCATATAATCTCAGCCCCCCCAGGCCAGGTGAGGCTCATCTCCCATTCTCCTGTGATGCCATACATTATGCATTTGGGGCTGGCTGCTGCTCGGAGATCTCCGTCCCCTAGCTGCCCTTGTTATTGGAGTGTTCCTGGTATGAGTTATGGGAGGCTCACAGTGCCAAATGTCCCGTGCAGGAGAAGGCAGCTTCGTTCTGCACAGAGGAGTGGAAAAGGAACACATCTGGTTGCCCTGCCATATGGAGAGCTCCTTAATTTCACTGCTCAGTCCGCAGTTTTCTGCCTGGCTTCGTCCTTCCCTCAGCCCAGGGTCAAAACTGTCTGGTGACTTCTGAAGTGAGGAAAACTTCAGAAAAGCTACAGTGTGAATCATAACCACAGAGCAGAGACTGTATTTAAGTAAGTTTATACTAAATGGTAGTACAAAAAAGAAAAGGCAAAAGCTGACTTCAGTACTGAATATATCCATTGTCTATAAGCACAGGACTTAAGTTGATTAAGGCCCATTTCCTCTTTTTGATGCACTGTTGGTTTACAATAAAATGTCATCAAAGTTGATGACTGATGACATGATGATATTTTTATTAATAAAATACATTTACAGCTGTCATCATATATCATTACACTTATATAGCGCCTTTCTAGATACCAAAGGACGCTTTACAATCACCACTGCTCAGAACGATCAGAACACTCTATCCACACACACGCTGGCGAGAAGTGGCAGCCAAACGCGCACAGCATACTCTCAATCAGGAATGACTGTCCACCTGGAGGACTGCATCGGGCACTAGGGTTTCACCCAGGATAGAGTGCCAGTCCATATCTGGGCACACACACATTCACTCACACATACAGACATTCATTCACATACACACTCATTCACTCACACACCAGGACAGTTATTAGAATATAGTATATAGAAGCCAATTCACCTACCCTCCATGTTTTTGGACTGTGGGAGGAAACCGGAGACCCCGGAGGAAACCCACGCAGACACGGGGAGAACATGGAAACTCCACCCAGATGGGACTTGAATCCAAGATCCCAGCACTGAGAGGCAAACGTGCTAACCACTAAGCCACCGTGCCACCCATGGTTGTGTTTTATATTTATCAAAAGTATGTGAAGTTTATTCCCATGCATCATTGATTTCTTGACGTCAGAAATAAATATACTTTTGGAGGAAAAATTTGGAAGCTACAATGGACTGTGTTGGAAGACAAATCAATGAGCAGCAAACGAACAAAAGCAACACACAAAGCTACAATTATTCTCTGATGTAACAGTAGCCACTCAGCAAGTACATACACATTCTCCTTGAGTTCATGTAACTATACTGGATTAAACAGAAGCAGTTAGTATCCTCCTCTGATAAAAAAAAAATGCATGAATCATTACTAACAACTCTGCCAGAAAATCAAGCAACCAGAAGATACATGACATTTGTTTCCTGTGGGTGTGCATTATACAAGTCCTCATTTTATCCCTTAAGACAGTATCAGTGTTAGTTACATATTATCTTCTTGAATTTGTCTCTTGCCTTTATTGTATACATACCTTTAAAAAGACAAATAATCCAGACACAATGGAAAGGAATAAGATTATGGTTAAGAACACCTACCTTGTATCTACATTCAATGTCCGTTTTATCAGCTCCACTGACCGTACAAAAGCACTGTGGTTTTACAATTACAGACTGTAGTCCATCTGTTTCTCCGCATATCTCTGTTTCATATCCCCATTTCACCCTGCTCTTCAATGGTCAGAACATGTTGTAATTTCCATCCTCATTAGTAGACACAGGATGCAGTCCACAGCATGCTACCCGCTGGATATTTCTGGTTGGTGTATTCTCAGAGCAGCAGTGACACTGAGGGCTTTCAAAACTCTAGCAGCACTGCTGTGTCTGATCCAGTTATACCAGCACAACATATACTAACACATCACCACCAGTTTATTGGCACTGCAGCACAGAGAATGACCCACCACCCATCAATCAGACCTGCTCTGTGGTGGTCCTGACCATTGAATAACAAGGGTAAAATGGGAAGAAGAATATATGCAGATAAATAGGTGGACTACTGTTTGTAATTGTAGAATTACAAAGTGCTCCTGTATGGTCAGTGGAGCTGAGAGAATGGACAGTGAGTGTAGATACAAGGTAGGTGTTCCTAATCCAGTGACGGTTCAGAGTACATTTTCTACTGTCCTCTGCCAGTCCTCTCAAAAAGACACCTTATGTGAGTCATAACTATTACCCAGTCCTCAGTCCATCAGAGCATGCAACTCATACAGTAAAATCTGAAAGTAAAAGGAAAAATGACTACAGCACAGGTTTAGTGGAGAATAATTATCATCTCATTATGTCAATAATGTGTCATGGACTTCAGAATATCATTACACATTGAAGATATGCAATTAAGTATTTAATTAATGGCATACAAGTATTTAATTAGATAATTATGGTACTTTTGATGGCTTAAAAGGAGATGGCGTTCACAAAATGTACCATAATTTCTAAATTGCGGCCTTGCTTTGGTTTTAAAACACCAGTTTAAATGTCTCTGCAGTGTAATATAATATTTTTTTACTGAATGTGTTCAGTTACTGATCATTATGTGATATTCATACATCTGTCTGCTTGGCTACTAGAGCAAATTAACACAACAGAGGATCAAAGTACATCAGAAAAAAAAAAGACTAGCAACACTAGCACACAGACCGAACCAGAAAGGAAGATCATACGGGCTCAAATATTGACTCCGAAAAAGACTCTGCCTCTTACTACTATCAACAATGGAACACTGAGGAAGGAGAAGCCTAATAAGTCATTAATCTTCCACGCAGCTTCTTTAAAGCTGAGAGACAGCCCTTTAACACCCATACTCACTTTGTCATTTCAAATCCAAAGTGCTGGAGTAGGCAAGATAATAAAAATGTGTTACTGTCCAAACAGTTTTGGAGCTCACTGTACAACTCACCAAATATGTCCCAAAACAGATCATATTGTGAATTATGAAAAACAAAAACAGTGTTCATATAAAAAAAATAAATACAAACGGCTCTGTGGAGTTGCAGCTGTATAAGCTATTTTGAATACCGCATTCATAATGTTTTATAAAGAGCATCTATAAGTAATACTGTAAATGTACTACTGTAATAATGTTACACAAAATGATAGGCATTTATAGGTGCATAATAGTAGTTATAATGACATACATGACACATATAGAACAAATGTATATGACACCACAATATCTGTGGATAAAAGCACTGTAAACATCATAAGGCACTACACCAAGCTTCTATTCTGTAGTATCCTCATGAACACATAATAATGCATTTATATTAAAATACATCACAGAAACTGACTTTATGAAATAATAGTCTTGCTTCATAAAGTGCTATACACATGCTAATACATAATTCATAGAAAGTGCTACCAACATTTTATATGCACAAAAAAACCCTCTACATTCCTTCATCTGTCTGCATGGCTGAGTGCCGATGGACACAGAGAGTGACATTCAGTTACAGTAGCTCCACAACAACAATCAACAGCCCTCATCACTATGCATCAGCTCTAGTTCCAAAACCACCGCATGAATAATGAGCTAATTAGGCTGATCATCCATTAAGCACCCCTTCAACATCTGTTAGGGATTTCATATTTTGATTTTAAAATGTGAAAATAGCCTAGGACTTATATAAAGATGCACATATGGGAGCGTGTGCATGATGAACAGTCTACAGGCCAGAGGAATAGGGGGTTTGGAAAATATATAATTTTATAAGAAGGTTTTCATTAGTATGTATAGATCTTTTTACAACTTTAGCATTTAGTATTTTGTTTCTGAGTTCAATATATGTGGTATTTTGTGTAAAATAATATTTTGATTATTAACAATACAGCAACGGTTTAATTAAAAGAAAAGACAAGCAAAACCACAAATATCTCCAAAATGTCAATTTTGTATTAAATGACTGGATGGCCTACCTGACTGTCTATCTACCTACCTAACAACCCATCCACATGCACACACTCTACAGCTGTACTCATCTGGGTATGAATCCTTCATACTGCTGTATATACACATATTGCTGGATGGTAGAAAGCTAGTTGCACAGGAATGGCAGAGAAAGTTTCATCGATACCAACATCTTGCACAGCATGAAAAAGAAAATTATGCACTGATTATGCCTTTCACTCCATGTGGACTCCTCCAGCTGTAGTCAGGCATTGCACGGAAATGAGTTTTGAAGAAGGGCTAAAGGGTGTTTTTTAATTGGTTCAGGTATTTTGTTGGTTTCTACAAAATAACCAAGCTTAAAATGTTTATGTAAAATAATTAAAAACAAATCATTCCACGCCTTATTTTTCCTTGTAGAGCATGTTGTCAGTCAGGCAAAAGATAGATAGCAATTGCATAGCAAAATAAAGTGTTTTAATAAAAGGGGACTTGACAAGTAGTAGTACTTGTCAAGAAGTAAAACACACAATAGTCAAAATCAGGAGATCAGACGATATAAATAATCTAAAGGGATAATACACGGAAGACCAACAGACACAGAATGCACCTCTTAGTAATGAGCACGAGAACAAACAAAACTTCGCAACGCAAAACTTTAATACTCCAGTACATCTAGAAATAATCAATACTCTGGAGACGGATAGTGGAAATCCGTTCTCTGAATGGTGGAAACACTGGCTTGTTTGTCCCTGTGACCACATAGAGCATTCTGGGAATTGAAGTTTGTGCTGGACGCAGTGACAGGACGAGATAAAGGCATGACACATCTATTGACAGACACTGTTAAAATGAAGTTCAAATAGAGAACAAGAACAACTAGGCACTAACTAAGAGAAACTAGGCAAGCCTCGTTTTGCCAGATCGCCATTAGCCATATAGCCATTGTCATTGAGGCATTTCAAAAACAGGAAAACCCAAAATACATACCCTTGTCACTGGAAGGTCTGGAGAAGCTTTGGCTCTTCATATCAATGAATAACAAATAACAACAAACTATAAAAGTAGTTTATCTTGTCAGCTGCTGGCAGTGTATGTATGATAATGGAAAACCTGTTATTTTCTGTTCATACAAAGCTACAAAACTGAAGCACCATGTTGACGTGACATTAAATCAACTCATTTACCAGAAAGCAACAAGATAACGTTTAAGTTTTTGAACATTTCGAAAAACAAGCACCTTAACATTTTATCAACCAAGCAATCTATACCTGATAAAGGAACAGGACATCACTGGGAACTAGATATTTATTACTGACTTACATTTCTATAAGGGTCTGACTGATAAAACGGTGCTGTAACTAATCCACAGCCTCGCTCTCGTGTTCTGGCTTTAATCATCCGGAGATTTTGTCCGTTTTCGTGTAAAGTTAAACAAAAAGCTGTGCAGATGTAATTTACTCGTCAGAAAGTCAGTAACGGAGAGGTGGCCATGTATTTGTGTCGTTATAAGGACAGATGAGATGACTTTCTGTTTGTTAAATATAGAGTAGAAAACAAAAGGCTGGGTCACAGAAACATTCTCCAAACATAAAGAAGAGACTATGATAAATATTACCTCAACAACGTTCAACACATTTCTGTTGGAGGCTTCAGTATAACACTGAGCTGCACCGCGGTGGATGGTGGACCTACAGCGCTTAAGCAGCTTGAGCGTGTCACAATTCAGCTCTCAACTCTCTGAACACTTGAACACGCATTTTTTTAGGTCCCATAAAGAGTACTTGTCCAGGGAAAAGCGGACCTCTGGTCACCGCCGAACGGTTCCAAATTTAGTTCACGAACAGGAAATGAAAATATGGCTAAACAACAGATGGTGCAGTGGTGAAGTGGCGCCACCTTAAGTTCTCTCTGTGAAATACGACTTAATTAACAGTTCCTACTTGCGCATGCACGTTTCAACATTAAGTGAGTCACTCAGTCAGAAAGCGCAAATGCCTCTATACCGGCAAAAAGGGAGATATATGTTTGAGTTTTTTTTAGGGAGCAGTCATTGGAAATTGCCAGTTTAGCCAATGGACTGGTTAGGCACAGAATAGAATTAGTCCATTCTCAAACACTGATAATACCTTCCATGCCACTACACAAATAGAATAAGCACTCAACATCAAACTCTAAATAGTTTAACACAGCTTTTGTTTGATTGTCAGCGCATGCACAACATAAGCCCCACCCCATTCTCCACCTAATGTCCCCTAACTGTCTGCAACCATTTCACTAGTACTGGTCACATACATTGGTTTCCACAATATTCAGAGACACTTAGAAGAGACCAAGGGGGTATTGCAGAATTTGCTTAAAAACTCAGTGTGCAGTTTAACAGTTATATTAGTGTGATACTCTATTGAAGTGACATGCTTATTACAACCTATTTACCCACTTATGGGTCCCCACTTTTTATTTATGCCATTTCTAATTCACATTATTCATACATTAAATAGTTCTCAGCTTGATATTTATAGACACAGATTATCTCAGCAGCCAGCCTACATGTAATTTTGACTGGGGTTTTAAAAACATAGTGATTTTTAATAAACCCCAGAAGATGCTTAAATAGTGCAATAGTGTATTGGCCTGAATTGAGATTTAGACGGTCACACCAAATTGTTTGTTTTTTTACCTGCTTTTAGACAACACAATATTGAAAATTAGTCACAGGGATAAAATTGTATCACAGTAGTACATAACTGTTCAATACACTGCAGGGCCACATAGTCCACAGCATGATCTCAGGCTCTGTAGCAGTAATAATCCATTGGCTAGTAAAACTCCCTGCCCTCCGCATGGAATCCTCTCAGCCTCTCTCAGTATCATACACCAGGAGCCTGTCTTTACTGCTGTGCAGTAAACGCACTGGTACATGTCATTGCCTTGGGATAAAATACATTGTGGGTGGTCATAAACGGCAGGAAAATGTCTTGAGGGTTTTTTTTCCTTCTTCAGTCTCTTCTGTCTCTTCATCTTGTTTTTAATTAAAGGAAATGTAGCCCACTGCAGAGATCCTTCACTAGCTTACATCTACAGACATTTTTATATTTCTTCCACTATTAGGCTGTAAAACTGTGGCTTATATCTGCTTGGGAAATGGGGGCATACTGCACAGTGAGAGATGAAAAACTGGAGCTATGCTCATCCTCCTCCTCCTCCTATCATCCAACCCCCTTCTCCTTCTCTCTCACACACTACCTCTCTCTCTCTCTCTTCCACTGTCTCTCTTTCTCTGTTTCATCCCTGCAATCTCTTCGATCTGTCATCCACTGGCATTTACAGCGCATTTCATTCACCCATTCCTTAAGGACAATTGGTTTTCTCCCCTGATTCCATTAGCATAAAGGCGAGGAAAAGGAGAGAAGAGAGCAGAGCAGGAGCTGGGAAAGGCTCTCACACCACACTTTAACCCTCCACACTTCACTCTAATGGCCTCATTTACTGATGCCTTTAGCGCACCTAAGTGCCACTGCCAGAAGTTTCGCTTTAACGCTGCCAATAAAACCTGAATCTGACTCAAGCTATACTCTGAACAATTATAAATGAAGTAAAAAATATGGCAAAATGATTCTTAGATGGAAAACACCTCATGGACCTGGGTTTCTTTTGAGCAGCAGTGGGGACAGAACAGGACCTTTGAAGAGTCTCCGAGGAGCACGAGAAAGAAACAGTAAAGGCTGTTAAAAAGCTTTTGGAAAATCTACAAAATATTTCACCACCACTTAAACAAGGCAGTAGTGTTAATGGTTAAATAACACCCAGTAAACAGTGATATACAGTCTTTCATTCGTTGTCTGTAACCGCTTATCCAGTTCAAGGTCGTGGTGGGTCCGGAGCCTACCAGGAAGCACTGAGCGCAAAGCAAGGACACACCCTGGAGGGGGCGCCAGTCCTTCACAGGGCCAGTGATATAAAATATATTGTAAACACTATTTAATAATAATTATTTGTTTATTTCCAGTAGGATTTATTTATTAAAATATTAAACAGGTATTTTATTTCCAAAAAATCATTGTCCATTACAGGAGGTGTTATATGGTTAAGTTTAAATAATTGGGAGGGTATGATTTCTGCTTCTCTGAGGTCAGAGATTCTGAGTTACAAGAATATTTCAAACATTACATACCCCTCGGTTTTGCTTTGTGTTTGCTTTGCATGGTTTACCAGTAAGCCCTGTCACACTGGTTACTATGAGGAGTGTATGTTAGTTTTGGTACTCCACACAGTCACTCATTTACTTACTCACACCCAAACACTCACATTTAGCAGGACATAACATTCTCCACAAGGGGCTGCTCTAAGCAGTTTAAAAGCTCTTGATGCTTCACAAGAGCAATGTTTCACACTAGTTTCTTTTTAAACTAATATTCAGACAGCAAATTATTTACTTGTTCCAGATAAAAACACTGAGTTGGTAGACAGCAACGTTATATTTATATAACTTTTAAACTTTGGCTGCAGCTTTTATTTTGTCCACAATTGTGGTTTTGTTTCCATTGCTGGACTGGTCATTTTTCCACCTTACAATTATTGCTGGGTTGTCCTTTTTTTATCTTTTACAATTCCAGTATGAAAAATACCAGATACTTACTCAGCAACAGCAAAGAAAAAATGTGGCCACAGGCCTCCAAAGGAAAACCACTTAATGCAGGCAGTAACTAATTACTAATACACTGCGTGCTCATAGTATACAATGCACAAACTACAATGAGTTTAAAGAGAAGGCATAATATTAACAAGAGTGTCAAACGTTTAGGCTGAAGATTCTGGTGCATTCTCATGTACTTTAAAAAAAACTGAAAATGTTGATCTAAAATTGTGTAGACAAAAAGATTAAAGTTTCAAAAGCAAGTATTGAATAAAAAAATAAATGCAATGACACATTAACATGACACATCAGATGAATGCTTGGGCACTGTGTCAAAATCTTACTCAAGTAAAAGTGTAAGGAACGCAAATTATATCTGTGAAAATCATTTACACGCCACATTCATTTTGCTATTATTATTCATAAGTGTGAGAAGTATGATCAAATATTCCAGTCAATAATATCAGTGAAGTTAGTAACAGTGCAAAATACATATGTGCTGAAAATATGTATGTTGCATGTATGCTGAAAAAAATTCATTCTAATTTTATGACTATCACACACACACACACACACATATATATATATATATACATTCTGATTGTTATGGACCAGGCTATGGGTTAAAGGAGAAGGATGATAAATAGGGGTCTTACCATACAGCAGGTAACAAGCTGGTGAGACAGATATGACCAGGGCCATAAAATCAGCACCTAACATGAGTAATGTGGATAAAGATAGCCCAGCTCATGCTGCTTTCTCTGTGGGGTTAAATGTAAGCATCCAGTACAGCTGGTAACAGGGTGTATGGAAGGAGCAAGGCCATGGGGAGGTCATTTACACTGATCTCAATGCTCAGTTTGGCCCTGACTTAATGGCCACTTGTGAAAAGCCATTCAGTGAGGGTAGGAGCACGGCTAGAGCACGAATCCCACATTACTGTCCTTCCAGAGACCACCGCTCTGGACCACTGCTTCTCAGATTCAGGAGGCTAGAAGTGCAGATCAAGGCAGCCATGATGGAGTTAATTACTCAAGGAAACGAAGGCATGAGAGTGAACGCTCTTAAATACTCCAACCTTCACAATTTCAGCCTCACTGCATAAGCAAATAACGCTCCCTCTCGGCCCAATCAGACTCTTCCCTTTCCTGGGAGCTCAAGGAGAAAATGGCCTTGTGGGGGGAAAAATGCTTAATGCGATACAGCTTTTATTTCAGAGTGCAGAGGGAAGAAAAAATATACAGACAAATAAATTGCTTACCGTTTTAATGGCCTTTCCAGCGTGTGGAATAAAAATGGCATATTTCAGTTCAGCCAAACATCTTAATGCACAATTTATCTGTCAGCTCCACTCCTGGCCACAGCAATAATCTGCTGTGTCGGGAGGCAGGAGGCCTAAACCCACTGTACTCCAGGTACTTTCAGTCCACAGTTAAATCCTGCAGATCATTACATAAACACTTTCTATTTTTAATACTGAGTCTTGTTCTGTCAAATGAGGTCTTTTAACACCCTGCCCCCAATGGAATTACTGACTTATTCCATTCTCCTGAACTCAGATAATCAGCGTCTTAGTGTGGATTTTGGGAGAAAACCTCAAAACCAGAGACCTGGAAGACAGACAGAGAGTGAGAGAGTGAGAGAGAGAGAGAGAGAGAGAGAGAGAGAGAGAGAGAGAACTATTTCCTTTTACTCTCTGAGCATATGAGGAAATTCTCACCTTCTCCCATACTCTCAGCATGAGATGATTCCCTCCACAGACTCTGAGAGATTACAGATGGTAAGCACCAGAATACCTTCCACTTTGAATTCTATCCTAGCTCAGGGGGAGGAAGCAAAGCACAGCTGAGTTCTTAATATTACTCTTATGCTCAAAGCCAAAAGGAAAAAAAAACACTTTAAACAGGTATAAAAAAATTCATCTCAAGCACATAACAATGCTTCGTGTTTCCAAGAAACTGCAGTCTTCAACATGTATTTTCTTTAACTCTTTCAGTGGCTAAAACTTACAAGCAGGTTCGGGCTGCCACTCTTCACTTCAAGGGCCCATCTCACACAAAATTAGACATTTTTAAAAAAATACATGTTATATGTAGTGTGTTTACATTTCTACAGTCCATATATAGATTGATACCATGTAAATGCATGATACAGGACATTCAATCACACTTTTTAGGGTCTGTAATCCAGCTAGAATAATTGGGCACCCTGGACAATGCACTAACCCATCTCAGGGCATCATACACTAATCCAGTCACATCTGTGGACATCCGTGGACACTGACAAATTGCCAATCAAAACAGAAAAAGTAGTTAAAAAAACATATCGGACATACTTTGTATACTTTGGGGGCTTAATGCACTTTGCGGGGTTTTGTGTAGATGGTGGTATTTCTAACGACTGGAACCACAGCAAGTCAAAATAGTTTTATAAACAGTGCTCGGTAAGCTGCTGTTTGGACGGCAGGTCTTTCATGTCGTGTTTGGTTTGTATAGATGCCTTTGGTTCATATTGTTTTCATACTTGAAACAAACCACACCTGTATTCATTTAGAAACAGACTGGCACCCACCTGCTCAGGTGGTCTTTGTCAATTTGTCTAAAAGGAAGCGTTCACTCTAAAGCTGCGACCACACTGGGTTTGTATCCATGAATTCTTGCGTGCAAAGTCAATTAACTTAAATGAAATTTGCTGCATCTGGCAAATTTCATACATGTGACTTCTGACCAAATCAATTTCACCTGCGAAGTTTCACGTGAACTTTTAGTTTCAACTTTGATGAACTCTGACATGCAAAAAAAAAATCTGACAATAAATATTACACTATTACATACAATTTCAGGCAGATTTCAAAATACAACACGAGCGAGAGTGACAGTAAAAGTAGAGCTAACAAAACTCTTCTCTGAGGACTAATTTTCACTGTTGTTGCTAGAATACCTGCACCCTTCAGATGCTGAAACAAAATGGAGGACAGGTTACAGATTTACTCTAATAAACAGCACAAACAGAGCAATCCCAATAGGGCTCATTTTAATCGAACCAAGGCTGACAAGTGAAAACACACCTTTAAAGACACAGTAACAAACTGTCCTTTTAAATTCTAAGAGAAAAACGATGTTATGTCAAAATGAATTATGAACTCCTGATAATTCCAAGCACACCATATAAATATAAAGCAAGAGAAATGCCAGATATTGGGCCTTTAAGAATAACTGCCTGTTTGCACTGCCTTTCATGTAGTTACTGAAAAATAAGCCTGAGGATTTAATAGATTAATGTTGGGTATTCCCAAGTGTTTACCTTTTTTGTCAAAGGTATGATTCACTATATGGCATTTTCATAAAGGAGGAGGAAAGTTAAAAGAAAAGCCATTCAACACTGCTTATGCTTATTTATCTTTGTGTCCATGGTTCGTGGCATGTCTGACGAGCGCTAAACAAACCTCACAGACTGACTCAAGGTCTATTGACAAATCCTCAGTGAATTTGATTGAATATGCTAGAAAACTGGGCCAGCAATATGAACAAATTGATTTTCTGCCATATTAAAAAGGATTAAGGCTGCCATAAAGGCAACAGGAAAAGACTTAATGGACCATATGTGCGTACTAAACTTTAATATGTATTATTTTTCCTCTTATTCAAGCCCATTCCTCACAGTGGGGCTGGGAGGATGGATGGTTGAGATTTGAAGGTTATCTGTCTTATAGATTTCAGCCGCCCAGCTCCTGCTGCTGTGTCCTCAATAAGAAAGCTCCATTATCAGAGACCGGAGCCGCTTCACTCAATCACATCTGGACAAGGTGAGGGAACCAGAGCAGGGTATTAGGCTCTATGAAATCTGGAGAACGGTGCTTAAATCCACAGACTTACGGATGTCCAGAACACTTTAGACTTTTGGAACACTACATCAGCTCCCACACTCTAAAAAATAAGTTTTTGAAGTGATGCCATAGAAGAGCTATATATTGTTCCTTAAAAAAATAGGAGTTCTGTAGAATGGGGAAGTCTGCCAATTCTTCAACATTTTTGCAGAATTAAATTGATGAGAACCTCATAATGAAGTCACTCTCGGTGCAGCTGCATCTCTGTACAATGCCGTTTGTGTCTGTTGTAAGAGGAATATAAAGAACATCTTATATATGACACTAAATTTATAAATATATACAGTACATAACCTCAGACATTTCTAATGTAGTTTTTTGTGTAGTATGATTATCAACACTTAATGGAATTAAACTGTCATAAAATTGTCATAAAACATTACTGTCTAACTCAGTGGTCACCAGCCTTTTTACATATGAGATCACCTTTTGAAATCTGAACAAATGAAAGGTCTACCAGTGTAAATGCCAGGCTTAGGCCACTTACAATAACATGTCTCCATAGCCTCCAATAACATCAAACGAAACTGTTTATTTCATAATGTACAGTTGAGTGTTGGCTGTGGTAGTACGCAGTGCCTGAGGCTGCATGCTGTCTGTATGTGCTAAACAGGTGTTCTTACAAGTTGTGCTACCTATCCTATAGCAGCTCTGCTCATGCTCAGACCCACAATTTTAAATATTTTCATGCTTTGTCTTGGTAAATCTGTTTTCCTCTGGTGCATTATAAAGTCTTAGCTTACTGTAATTGCTTCAGCATCCCAAAACTGTAAATGCAGAATCCTTTCCTTCATTCATTCATTCATTATCTGTAACTGCTTATCCAGTTCAGGGTTGCGGTGGGTCCAGAGCCTACTTGGAATCATTGGGCGCAAGGCAGGAATACACCCTGGAGGGGGCGCCAGTCCTTAACAGGGCAACACACACACTCACACATTCACTCACACACTCACACCTACGGACACTTTTGAGTCGCCAATCCACCTACCAACGTGTGTTTTTGGACTGTGGGAGGAAACCGGAGCACCCGGAGGAAACCCACACGGACACGGGGAGAACACACCTGCAGAATCAAATATGCAAAAATAATTTTATTTATGTATTACTATATTATATATGTGCTAGTCATAAAATTAGAATGTCATGAAAAAGTTGATTTAATTCAGTAATTCCATTCAAAAACTGAAACGTGTATATTATACTCGTTCATTACACACAGACTGATATATTTCAAGTGTTTATTTCTTTTAATTGGATGATTATAACTGACAACTAATGAAAACCCCAAATCCAGTATCTCAGAAAATTAGAATATTACTTAAGACCAATACAAAAAAGGATTTTTAGAAATGCTGTCCAACTGAAAATTATGAACATGCAATATAATATAAGCATGCACAGCATTCAATACTTAGTTGGTGCTCCTTTTGCCTGAATTATTGCAGCAATGCAGTGTGGCATGGAGTTGATTAGTCTGGGGCACTGCTCAGATGTTATTAGAGCCCAGGTTGCTCTGATAGTGGCCTTCAGCTCTTCTGCATTGTTGGGTCTGGCGTATTGCACCCTCTCTTCACAATACCCCACACATTTTCTATGGGGTTAAGGTCAGTCAAGTTTGCTGGCCAATTAGGAACAGGGATACCATCCATGATCCTTACACCAGGTTCTGGTAGTAAGCACTGGGTGCAGGTGCCAAGTCCTGCTGGAAAATGAAATTTGCATCTCCATAAAGTTGGTCAGCAGCAACTTTAGTGCTCTAAAACTTCCTAGACAGCTGTTTTGACCTTGGACCTCAGAAAACAAAGTGGACCAACACCAGCAGATGACATGGCACCATAAACCATCACTGACTGTGGAAACTTTACACTGGACCTCAAGCAGCGTGGATTCTGTGCCTCTCTCTTACTCCAGACTCTGGGACCTTGATTTCCAAAGGAAATGCAAAATTTAATTTCATCAGAGAACATAACCATGGACCACTCAGCAGCAGTCCAGTCCGTTTTGTCTTTAGCCCAAGCGAGACACTTCTGATGCTGAAAAGTGGCTTGACACAAGGAATGCATCAGCTGAAACCCATGTCTTGCATACGTATGTGTGTGGTGGTTCTTGAAGCACTGACTCCAGTTGCAGTCTGGTCTTTGTGAATCTCCCCCACATTTTAAATGGGTTTTGTTTCACAATTCTCTCCAGGGTGCGGTTATCCCTATTGCTTGTACATTTTTTTCTACCACGTCTTTTCCTTCCCTTCGCCTCTCTATTAATGTGCTTGGACACAGAGCTCTGTGAACAGCCAGCCTCTTTAGCAGTGACCTTTTGTGTCTTGCCCTGCTTGTCAGGTGTCAATGATGATGATGATGATTGTGTAGCCTAGAGAACTAGACTGAGAGACAATTTAAAGGCCTTTGCAGGTGTTTTGAGTTAATTAGTAGATTAGAGTGTGGCACCAGGTGTGTACAATATTGAACATTTTCTCAATACTCTAATTTTCTGAGATACTGAATTTGGGGTTTTATATATATATATATAAATGATCAAATATATACTGTTGTGTGTACGTGTCATTGAATAAAAATGCACTACAATGTGCTCAACTTTTGTTCAGAATCAGCTTCTTATCACTGGTAAAGATGCGGCTTTCCTCTCAATCATTCCCGCACTTCACAGTGATTTAAACAGAGTTCAATAGCGAAGCAGCGAAGTGCAGCGAAACGAGACATGTGATTGGATATATGCTGGGCTTTGTCCCGCCCATCGGACGCTCAGCGTCTCTGGGGGTCTATGGGGCAGTGGGCTGGCCTCGGCTGGCCCGGACACTCAGCTTCTGCCTGATGATTAGATGATCTGTCTGAGGCTGAATCCCTTTTTGATTGACAGCGAAATGAGCGAATCAGCGATCCTTTGGTGTAGAGATCCGTGGGAGCATTACATTTTCATTCTGTTCTGAGTTGAACCGGAGACTTTCTTAATCCACTTAGCGGCATTTTCTTTGTTAAAAACGACTAACGACAAATCGAGCTTCTATTTCTGGTGGGTTTTTTTTGTAGCTGCTTGTGTTTGGAGACTGACTTCTATCACACTTTCTGACTTCTATCGCAGTTTCTAGCGGGTGCTGCTGAGCCCTTCCACCATCACAAAGCACTCACAGGTGGACACACTTAACATGGGCCAAGGCCGTTTAAGCAGCCTAGCTCTGCTGGACATTGAGAGGACACTACACTACACACTTGGTACGACAGGGTCACAGATCATTTTCTTAAAAAGGAACAGAGGGTAGAATTTACGTATAAATAAACCGACACATTTTATGATGTAGGCCAAAATTGAGCTTCCCCTCCTTGAAAGACCAGCATCCGCCACTGAGATATATATATATGACACCACAACCCTGAAATGAACAAGCAGATAAGAAGATGTATATATATATATATATATACTTATAGAAGTACACCATGGAAGCATACATCGACAAGGTAGCACACCTCAACAGAACACCACGGTATATTGTGGCTTGTGTTGTAAATTTTAATATTTCTTTAATATCTCCCATTTTGATACAGCAACCGTCAGCACTGCCACCATGTTGGCTCAGACAGGGCAGATTTTAAACCCGAAAGGGCCAGGTCTGTGTTAGTTGGCTATAGTCTGCAGACTCTGGTGCAGTTGCAGGTGCCAGTTGGGGGTGGGGGAGTGGTGTAGTGTGTGAGAGGCTCAGACTGGGGCTCAGTTTGATTTTTTTTTTTACCTGATTTTGGACGTAGTCGCCTAAACTCTTCACATACTCAATGCTGAACAAGTTCAGGCAACAGCCAATGAGAACAGGGCACAGAAAATAAACACAGGCGCGTGCAGTGGAGCACAGAGAATTGCAGGTCGGATTAAACGGTAGAAATATAAAAACTACAATACATTACATAGAGCTGAATTCACATGCCCCCAGATAACGAGTATTACCATATCGTACATTATCGTAAAACATGCCGTTACAGCCTTTATTTCAGGTTTATCCTAATTTTCCATTTCACTTTAAAAGACTTAAAAAACATTGGCGAACGCCGATGTTTCTGAAACATTTAAAGTGGAACGTAACCTCAAGTATGAGTTATCCTAAAAATCTCTAGCACCCTCAGCAGTATGTAGAGACAGTGCTAATTAGGTCTTCACATCCACAACCCAAAGACATTTTTATGTATTTTTCTTTGTGGATCTACACAAATAGCAGTGGGTTGTAGGTTCGTGTTTATGTATATATCCTAGGAAACGCAAGTCGCGTGTTTAGTTCAGGAGTTAATGGTCATGTGTGTTATCCCCAGTCATGTAGTATGTGCCTGACATTTTTCCAGTCTCTATAAAAATCGCCATCACCCGCCGTGTAGTGTGAAATACCCAGTCTGTTTATAATCTTTTAAAGACTTTAAAAGCTGTGTAGTGTCTCCAGGGCTTTAAACGCAATAATTGAAGCAGCATAAGATATCGCGATTGACTTGCATGGTCTTGGAGATTGGCGACAGTTGGTCTAACTCATAGGTTTTCCACATGTATGGAGGAGCATGAAGTTCTAATAGGCTTAATGTCACATTGCCTGTCTCTCTAGGGCATGGGTCACCAATCTTATCCATAGAGGGTTGGTGTGGCTGCAGGTTTTCATTCCAGTTAAGCAGAGAACACCTGATTCTACTTATTTTATCAACTAGTCTCCTCTCAGGGTGTGCTTCTCTTTGGTTGGAAAGAAAACCTGCAGCCACGCCGGCTCTTTGTGGATAAGATTGGTGAACCCTGCTCTAGGGCATCTATTTTGGCATGCCATGTAGATGGAGGCTGGTAGCCAATCAGAAAGCAACTGGCAGAATCCCGACTTTGAAACCAACTTAACTCACTGAAAATACCAGACTCTGTCAGCTTGGGGGTGGAGCGTCTAAGACTATAAATTCAAATACTTAACAGATAAATTAAACACTCCCTGCCCTGATGGCCCTATCCAGGCCATTTTTCACTCACTAGACTCTAGCCAAAAGCACTGCAGTTACTGCCCTAAGACTGTTAATAGTGGCTGCATTGGAAATTCATAAACAACACCTGTCATCACTGGCTTAATAGAATGTGGCTGACGAAATTCCAATATCTGATTGGCTGCGTTAAAAACGTTTGACATGCTGGTCAAGAGAAAACTCTGAGTTTTCTGAGTTATTTTTGTGTGAGGGTTGCCCTAAAGGGGTACACGCTGTAAACTAACCCACAGCAAAGAGTGTGTCACACATGCCACTGTAAAAATGGCTCGAGCCGTGATGCTTCGTATTGGCACAGTGCCACAGGGGCACAGAACCGTGGCTCAAGACAGTTTCACAGTGGCACTGAGCTACTGCTGCAAAACAGTGCCACGTCACAGTCTTTGCTGTGGGTTAGTGATGCATGACAGCAAAAAGAGTGGCTTGCTACATGCAAGGACTGGGGTCATCTGGATACACAGGCTTTAATACCCAGAGTTTTATTTTATTGTGTAAACAGGCCTTTGCGTATCTTTCAATATTTTAAGAACATTCTGAAAGGTATATCCAAATTTCCTTTTTTGTGATGAAAATGTTATTTAGCACAAGCGCTGAAGCAGAGAACTTTGTGTTTTACGTCTTATCTCTGGCACACCTTGAGCTGTCATTAAAATGGAGATCTCTATGATCCACTTAAAGTGACCCCTGTGCTTTGAGAGACACTTGAGATGTAGCTGTTCCACAGGCCACTTCACAGGAGCCTGGAGATGCAGTAAGTGTTTAATGCATCACCATCACACACTAGTTCCACTTAAGTGTCTCTAATACAGCCCTGTCGCAGAGGAGTGGCGGGTGGGGGGGTGGGGGGTTCAGTAAATGCTGAGTTGCCGAAGGTCTCTCAGCTGGACTCCTACGGTGGAACGTGTCTCTAATGCTCCGTGAGAATTGGTGCAGAGTTAAAGAGCAGCTCTGCTTGCTGCAGGGCTGAAAAGTGCCCTGTTTGCCTGCCATGTAGTGACACTCGCAGACTTATGCTAAACTTCTCAGAGACAGGCGAGAACAGGACCTCCATTCCCTGACAAGTCCGCCACTGCTGCCATCACACAGACAAAACAGCTTCTCTCCTCCACAGACGCCTGCCCAGAAAACCAGCATACGGGAGACTAGCACACAAAGCCCACTGACTTACTGCAAATCCGCTCTACTGCAGAGAGAGAGAGAGAGAGAGAGAGAGAGAGAGAGAGAGAGAGAGGGAGAGAGAGGCTCAAACAGGAGACAAGCCAGAGTCTGTATTAAAGAGGAACACACATCAAAAACTCACCAGCTGGCCGGAGAGAGAGAGAGAGAGGGAGTCAGAGAGAAAGGAAAAACGAGTGAGAATAAAAAAAGAATGAGAAGAAAGAAAGAGGATGAAAGAGAAACCTGAGAAGATCTACACAGAGAGAGAGTCAAGAAGAGAAAAATAGTGGGAATATAAAGAAAGAATGACAAGAAATAAAGGATGAAATAGAAAACTGAGAGAAGATCATCTACAGAGAGAGAGAGGGAGAGTAAAGGATGGGAGAAACAAATGTTGAGGAATAGAGGTGCAGAGGAGAAAGAGGAAAAGATAGAGGGAGAGAGAGAGACCTGGGGCTCCCCTTGTAGCAGTGCTGTACTTAGGGGAGGAGATGAGAGTGGGTGAATGGCAGGGTCTAATCCTACCCCTGCTGCCCCTACACTGCCTTAGCCCCCACTTCAGCCCTCTCCAGCTGAGATTAAACTACATGACCAGACATCTAATACTTCAAATAATTCCCCCCTGTTCAACCCCCAGGATATGTACAGCAGTCCAGAATTCTTTTTTTTTTCCATCCGTTGATTTGCTGTCTCCTCTTGCAACCCACTCTGGCTAATGAGGGATAGGCATGTCTTTCAGTAATGATGGGGGCTTAAATTATCACAGCTAACATTCTGAAGGGTATGAGAGCTGCCTTTGAGTTCATGTACTAGAGGTGTGTTCAGGCTGTATGCAATATTTCATCTCTACCGGTCTTTATCTCTGTAGTGGGGTCACAGAATAAGTCAGTTTTGTTTTTAACAGTTTAGATCATTGCTCATGAGGCTACATGGCACTTTGCATTTAAACCTTTAAAAGGAGACATATTATGGAAATAATGGTCACATTAATTTACTGATCTTATGCCTGTAAACCCAAACAATGTGAAACAAATCCACCCAATCAGTTTCTTGTGGGCTGACTATGTCAGAAAGCACAGGATAAAATTTTGCTCCGTTTCTGACATCAAGTGCAGAGACTTAAAGGTGATGTTGGCGATTTTTATCCAATACACATGACTATGTGCTGGCTCTCCAGTTTGTTTGTGTGCTAGAAAATGTATACAGCAGTGGCTTGATAAATGGGAAAGAAATGGGAAAGAAAATGTCTCGGTCTGAAATTGTGCAGAAAAAAAGCACATCGCTGGCTGCCATAGCTGAGAAATGGTATCCTGATGTGTTTGGACGGTGGAGGGACCTCCAATCTTTGAAAAGCATGTAAATGGTTGAGGAGGTTGTTCTATTCATACTCCACAGGTGAGTAATTTTGACCTACACATGTTTCAGACGTAATACTTAACTTAAAGTAGAACTGACTCTGAACACTATCTTTGCATAAAAGTAAACACAGAGCGAAAGTCCTACAAAACTAAACAGCCCAAGTTACAAATGAGATTCTGTGGTAATTCAAACAATGAACGAAACTTAAAGACAAGTTGAACTTCAGCCACAAACTACAGACGATTTCTTACTCAAACATACCAGTCCACCTTAAAAGATAAAGAGGGTTGGTTTGCTGTGAGAACAGTAGAGTCTCTCCAAACACAGTGTTGAAATAAGTTTTATGTGAGAGAACAAACATAAAATTAACTGTAGCAAAATACATAGTGAGCACTGCGAGATCATTTTACTGATTAAATACAGCAAAAACGAATGAGAACGAGAATGAAGAAGAAAGAAAACCCAGCTAAAATGGCTAAAACAAGAGCTTCTGCTCCTCACTCTTTACTAATGTGCACTCATTATCATTTAAAGGAACCGGCGGTGAAACCAGTCATTCCAAATAGGGATGTATAGACAGAGGGAGAGCGATCAGGTGTGTTGTGCAGAACCACTGATTATACACTCAATACTAGGTTGGGGCTCCATTACAAAAAATTACTGCATCAGGGCAGCATGGCATTGAAGCAATCAGCTTGTGCACTGCTGAGTTGTTATTGATACACCAGTTGCTTTGATAAGGGCCTTCAGCTCATCTGTTTCACTGGGTGGGGTGTTTCTCATCTTCCTCCTGACAAACACTCCTTAGATTCTGTCTGGTTTTCAGGTCTGGAAAGTTGGCTGGCCAATGATGCACCACGGTCAGCAAACCATTTGATAATAGTTCTGGCACTGTGGGATGGTGTTAAATCCCACTACAAAAAGCCTGTCAGCAGATGGAAGCATGAAATGTTTTGAAATCTCCTGGTGGACGGCTGCTTTGACTTCAAACTTGACAAAACACACTGGACCGACATCAGCAGATGACCAGGCATCCCAGACCGTCACAGACTGCAGGAACTTCACACTGGACTTCAGACATCTTGGATTCTGTGCCTCTCTGTCAGGATTCACCTCTGTTCTGTATGGGATTTGTGATTATCCGTTCTTTTTATGTCAGATGTTTTAGTCTGTCTGGTTCTCTCATGTTTCCTTAGACACTTAAGGAATTGCAAGCTGGAATTGGTCATGTGACCAAGATCACACGGGTTTCTAAGGGTGTACGAGGCAATCCATAACATGCCTGGGTATGTTTGACCCCAAAAGTTCCCCTTAAATGCTCCGTGCCATGGCTGCTTGGAGGTGAGCTTCCGTTGGACTTGGGCATGGTTTACGCACACACTTATGGCCACTGAACGTGATGAGATATTTGGTTAAATTCAGGACTATTTGCTGTAAGTCTACACGCAGTACGACTAAAGAAAAAACTCAGAGCTATATAATCGTTAAATCTATAAGGAATGCAGGAGCCAAGAGAAAGCACTGCCGAAAAGATGACTCCAAATAAGCCATAAAATATAATCCTGAACTTAACTGTGCTGAGCAAAAAACCTTTTTTCTAATAAAAGCCACTGTCTGATGACATAAATGTGCTCAGGCTCAGAACATTAAAACCCAGTATGAGTGCAGGCCCTTGGGGGAGTGGGGGACAACCGTAATCCAACACGGTTCAATTTACTCGGGCTAAGTGTGAGTACACCCTAATTGTATCTCTCTTTGTAAGCTCTGTCGTTGCAGACTTGTGTTGTGGTTCATTGTTTTTTGTTTTGCTTTGGAAATTTTATTTTACTCACCTCAGCACATGTTTCCGCCTCCTCCATCTCAGCGCACTCCTTGTGATGCTCTCCACTCTTCCTCCAGACTCTAGGAGCCTGATTTCCAAATGTAATGCAAAATTTGCTTTCATCTGAAAAGAGGACTGTAAACCACCAAGCAGCAGTCTTCTGACGTTCAGGAGTGGTTTGATATTAGGAACGTGGCTGCTGTGGCCCCTTTCCTGGTGTGTGCTGGCTCTTTATGCACAGACAGCTTCAGTGCTCTCCTTGTGAATTTCTTCAAAGTTTTTCAATCTACTTTTCTTGACAATCCTCTCAAGGCTATGGTCATCCCTGCAGCTTGTGCACAATTTCCTTTCAACTTTTCCATTAATATGATTTGATAAGCCATCCTTTTTAGCAATGACCTTCTGGATAACTTTCACGTCAGCGGTCTTCCCCTGATTGTAGTTGTTTGTGCTGAACCAGAACAAGAGATACAGTGTTTATACCGTTTGAATATTAATTTACTCAAACTCAAAATTAAATATTCTAAAAATCTAAGATTTTCATGCACTATAAGAATACTAACCAAAAAGCAATATGAAGTATAAACATAATGATGTAAAGTAAAACAAAAATGACTTGAAATATGTGAAATAACTATAAATCATCACAGTTTATAGTGGAATATACAACGGTTAATTTGGTTGAGAAGCAAAATATCAGCGCTTTTTTTTAACAACCACTATATCACTCCACTGAGCTGCTGCTAACAACTCTTTACGCTGCAACTTATTACATTTTTTCACCAGTAAAAACAACCTTCAGCTCATGTTTCACACCAATAAACTGCACCAATTATATTCATTTTTACTGTGATTATATACATAAGTTTAATGGACATTTATTTATCGTTCGTGAGGAGCTTTAACTCCACATTCAGGGTGTGTCTTAAATAACACTCCATTCCATAGATAATGCACTAATATTACATGCAAGTCATAAATATGGGTTTAAAACTGAGTGCAACTTCTTTAAAATTAAGTCATGCAGCCATGTTTACCTCCTTGTTATAGTGCACTACAAAGGAAACATACTGAAAGTTGCAGTTCAACAGAGCACACCGGGCTAGATAGACTATTTTGGGCTGAAGTAAGTTTATCTGGAGTAGTTTATTCAGCAAATTAGAGGCCTGGGTAGTTTATTCGGAAAGCGTAGCAGTGTTAGTAAGTAGAGGTTGATCCAGTCTGGGTGGTGAGTGCAGTGCAGTAGAGTAACATAGAGGAACTATAATATGGCATAAGGATTTATACATTTTCTAAACATATTTGACAACACTGAAATATTGTTTATTCATTTAATATTTGATTTATTACCCAAAGTGTGGTAAAAAGACAATAGAACACTCTATTCTATTCTATTGCTTAATTGAGCCATTGCTTTCCACAGTGAAGAATGAGCTTCATTTCCTAGCTCTGGAAGGAAAGACATGCTATACCAGTCCTTGGCCATGTCCTTGGGCAAGACTCCTAAAACGACATTCCCATACTCCCAGTTTATGATTAAAACTGCAAGTTGCTCTGGATAATATCATTTACCAAATTCCATAAATAAAAATG
This sequence comes from Hoplias malabaricus, assembly GCF_029633855.1. NCBI lineage: Eukaryota > Metazoa > Chordata > Actinopteri > Characiformes > Erythrinidae > Hoplias > Hoplias malabaricus. Next base: position 30,234,640 of record NC_089813.1, on the reverse strand, counting down.
TGTAAGGTGTAGGTTTCCTATGGCCTTATGAATGATGACCTGCAGTAAAGCACTACCATTTTATTTGTGCAGAGCACCATTAAAAACAACCAAAGATAATCTAAACGCTAAAGTATGTTTTAAGTCTTTAAGAGGTGTGTTGTTGCACAGTCAGAATGGCCGAAGTAGCTGATCTGAAAACCTCAGAGACAGAGGAGCACATTAACGGTGAAGCAAATCCGCAATGTGGGATGGGACTGGCCCATTAAGGGCCATAAAACCAAATAAAAGAACCTTAAACTTGATCCTATAATGGACAGGGAGGCTAAAACAGGTCTAATGTGCTCCCTGTTGATGGATCTGAGTTCTGACTAACTCAGTTTATTGAAAAGTGCTTCTAGGTGGTTAAATAAGATGTGAATATATATAAAGGGCCAGTTCTCTTTTTCCCTCAATTAGATGTTGAAAATTGCTTGCCAATCTGCTTTTAATATCCTCCAACACTCACAGAGTCACTAAAGTGAGCTTTGAGCAAGTAGAGGGATCTAGATATGGGTGTCGTCAGCCATAATGCTATTGATTTATTTAGTTTTAGTGATACTGATCGGTAAAAACTGTACCAACATTGGTTGGGTAATTTGTCACAGCAGGACCAAGATAAACATTTCAAATGTTCAACTGTTATGTGTTGCACCCAAAGAACAAATACTGAGGAGTCAGAGTAAAGTTTTCATCATTTCAGCATCATAGGCACACGGGGAGAATGGATTTAAAAGAAGAGGATAAAGCTAATCTCACCACAAATAAATTCTAAAGATGAAACCAGGAGTGAAGCAGACCATAAAATCCAATAAGAGCTGCTGGCCCTCTCTGTTCTCTCTCTGCTTCCAGAAATGCTATACTTCAATGCAAATCACATGTTAAACAAATGAATCTGGTTCATTAGGATAACAATTTAAAATATCAACACTTCTGTGACTGTTCTCTCAGAAGTAACAAATCTTGATTCTAATGACTAAAGAGAAGATAACTAGGTACCAATCAGCATCAGCAGAGCCAGAGGTATGTCCTTGGGCTTAGCTCTGAGGACCATGCGTGATTCCACCAAGCCCACTCTGATGGGCACAGCAGGCTCTCATCACCTCAGCACTGACCTTCAGCAGGAACACACACCAGACATTTTAGTCTCCTGAAAAGCATATAGGTCCAAAACAAAGGCAGCCAAACAAGCATTCATATTCATACAGCAAAAAAGATATAAAAAAATTTAAATATAAAAAAGCGGAACAACAACGATATCTCACAGCCTTGGATCTTCTGTGCATACCAAGATTTGATGATCTCATGGACTGGACCATATTTGTTTGCTGACTTTGATTTTGGTTTTTCCTTTTTGTACTGTTTGCTGTGTGGACTGCTAGGTTTCTGGCTGATTTTCAGCTATGCTTTAGCCTCTCCCTTACTTTTATTACAATTATCATGTTTCTTTCACATCGCAGTTTTCACCGGGGCCTTTATGATGACATTTCAGGACAAACTGACCATGAATAAAGCCTCTTCTTTCAGTTACACCTCCAAAAATCTGCTTAATTTTTGTTGTGTTACACCAAAACAGACACCAACACTGAAACAGTATTTACTTCCTCCTTTTGAGAGAGAGAGAAATTAGAGGTTCATTCATGCCGACGAAAAAAAAATCATTGGTTAAGACCAAACTCATTCAACAGCAAATCAACAACCCCAAACCACACTTCTGGAAATAAGATTAGATAAAGTAAGTTAAGATAATCCTTTATTATTCCCACAGTGGAGAAATTCAAAAAGAAGAAGACGAAGAAGTACACACATACATAAGAAACAAATAGGCTGTCCACAGTGGAAAGGCCATCCCAGAGCCTAGGCTTCAGAATCACTAAAGTGATTTGTATCACTTGCATCATGAGAAACAGAAAACACAAGCATCTCTGAAGGCTTTTCAGGTGTGGGAAAACCTCTTTGAAAATCTTTAAGCAGGGCTCTTAAAAAAAGAATTGAAGCTTTAATAAAAGCAAAGAGTGGACACTAAGGCACGGGTTGATAAAATATCCCGATGCTGAGTTTTATCAGCCCCGGTCCAGCACTAATGCAGACTGCTGGGGGTTTAGCTGTGAAAACAGGCTCTTTCCTTTCCAGAAAATGGACCGTTCGCTGAGTATTTTTTCTTGCAAAACGAAACAAACTCTGAACACACACACAAGCAGCTGACATCAGCCTCCTGTCGCTAACTTCTCCTCTCTCTGCTGCCTTGGCAACTAGGTGTGAGTGTATGTATGAGTGTGTATGTGTGTGTGTGTGTGAGAGAGAGAGAGTTCCCTAAAGCTGGCATCTATCCTATCAGACCACAACAGCCTCCTTCCTGGTGTGCTGAAATTTAGCTCCTTCCCATCTTTTTTCTCCTCATACAGCTGAATACAAAAATCCCATTAGAAATTTCCAGCAGCATGTTGCAAAAATTTAATAAACACCTCTCCATTGACTCAAATGGATTAAAACTCATCAGAACATGTTTATGCCCCTGTAACGCTCATTTCCACCAGGGTCGTGCCAAAAAGTTTGGCTGAGATTCTGGCTGTGATGAGTGCGGCGCTGCACAAGTCCCCCATGACGACTCAAAAATGGAGAGGCTGTAATTAGTATGTTTGGTGGAGCCTCTTAAGCATGCACTGTGGAGGAGCCGGAGCATTCACACAGGACTCATGCCATCAGAAATAATGTGTTTATCCAGGTCCTAATACTGTAATAACTATATAAACTATAACAGTTGGTGAACGACCACTCTTCTCAAATTAAGAGCATTATTACAGAGTCTCATTGCTCCACAGCCCAGTGCTGGGAGCTTTATATTCCTCTGGTTGACTCTTGGCATTAGGGATAATGACTGTAAAATCATGTGCAGCTGCTCTGGAATGTCAAATTTCATTTCATGCCTTTCTATGAAGCTATTACCTAAGGTAATAAAATATTTTTAAATATTTTATATATTTAAATATATAAATTGTGTACCATTTTAACATGAAGTCAATTTCTTGCCTTGCGCAGACTGATCAGTATTCCGAGTTGCAGATTTCTGGAATATATCTGTCATTTTTAAGCAAATATGTTGAGTTAGACAGAACCCAAGATGCTAAAGATAAGAAAGTCAGCAACGGGGATTTTTGATAGACATAAAGTGCTAAAAAATGATGTGGAGACGGCATCTTCTTACAGCAAACGTCTACTGACAGAGCATTTAAAAATACCCCCTCCCTCCCGAAATGAGTGCTATGCTTTAAACATCTTGAAATTTGAATATCAACTGCTTCACCTCCTGCAGCTTCAGAAGCACACTGCTGATGCAGAGTCTGCACACTTTGCATCTGATGAAGCTCTTCCATCTGAAATGCTGCTTTAGCAAACTCTGTGTACCATACCACCATAACAGAAATTTGCATCCTTAATATTACATCACATACATTCAGCACAGTCAAATGCAAAAGGTCAAATGACACATACTTTACAAATAGCACAATGCATATATTCCATATCTATATATATATAAGCACATTTTCTATTTATTTGCTGATTTTAACAAGACATAAGCAAGGATAAATACAATCTGCCTTAACTACAGATAAAAAAGGGAGTTTATACTGTGCATAGTTTAACAACCAATGATGTGATGTCTGTCTGTGGGTCAAACTATTGGTCAGTGTCTCATATCAGATACAGGTATCAATCACCAAAATATGCCCACCTCCTTGCTGCTACACTCACTGTCCATTCTCAGCACAGCTGACCCTAAAGGAGCACATGGTTGTGGTAAAGTGGCTCAGACACAGCAGTGCAGCTGGAGTTTTTTAAACCCCTCAGTGTCACAGTGGGACTGAGAATAGTCCACCAAACAAAAATATCAAGTCAACAGTGTCTTTTGGGCAGCATTCTGTGTCCACTGGTGAAGGCCTAAAAGATGACCAAGGTTACTTTTGGGTTGACAAGGGTGGTCCAACAATGTAGGAGTGGCTGATAGAGTGAACAGTGAGTGGACACAATATTTAATATCTCCAGCAGCATTGCTGTGTCAGATCCACTAGTACCAGTCCAACGCCACCACCTCCACATCAATGTCACTGCAGCACTGAGAATGATAGAAATAGTGATCCTGCAAGATCTCCAGTCTCTACAATGTCATAGTCAGTAGCGAACAGGACACTCTCTTCAGATGTGAGAAGGGGGTCAGGCTCTAGTCTTTTCAAAGTCTTCTAGTGTAAGTTTATAATTATACCACTGTGATAAGATTTGATTTTCTTTGTTTTTGTTTGGCTCATGTAATCTCATGCCTTAAAGCTACAGCTAGCATGAGTAAGTGAATCATCCTCTAACTTTAATGAGACTTTTCGTGGCTTATCATTGTTTTGTTGAGATGTAAAGATTTCCGCCTCTGTTTATCTCTCTATCATCGTCATAGAGTAGCTGGACTTTATTGATATAACTTAAGACAAAGTAGTGCTTATGGCAAATACAACAGGCCTGTCTCACTTTATTATTAGATTGTTTCACTTTATTTTCTAAGACGTTTGCTATATTCTGCATGGCAGCAATTCTTTTTGGGATAGTGAGTATAAATCTTTTCCTCTAGAAAGAACTCCCTTTATTGTTACCAGGAACATTCTGACCATAAAGGCACTGGGGTGCCATCCAGCTGCTCATTACAAGCTAAGAGAAGAAATAACCATTGGAAAATGCTATGAAATATAATTATTATTAATACTTTTCTTTTACTTGTTATGTATCTGTGAGAACAGTTGGAGGCTTGAATTTATCATCACTTACAAAATAGATAAAAGTCGTTGCTGTGGTAATGATGAGGCAAATTCAATGTTTGACCATTGCAATTATTCTAACTGAAGAATCACACAGAAGGAGGTACAATGGCACAACAAGTAGCATCACTGCCACATAGCTCCAGGGTCTTAGGATCCTGTGTTCGATCCTCACCTCGGGTCACTGCCTGTGAGGGGTTTAATATGTTCTCTCAGTGACTGCTTGGGTTTCCTCCAGGTTTTGTGAGAGCGTGTGACACTCTGCAACGGACTGGCTCCCTATCCAACTTGTGTTCCTGCCTTGCACCCAGCGATACCTGGTAGCTTCAGACTCACCATGAACCTAATCAAGATGAAGCATTTATCAAAGATGAATGAATGAATGACAAATATCACACATACCATTTCTGATAAGAGAAGGTGACAAATTTATAATATTATGATAGTTGTCATAAAACATTTTTTCCATGCTCTCTTGTATTGAAACATGAGCCCCTTTCACAGTGTACTCCAGAGAAACTCCAGAGTATCAGGTCCGGAGATGTCCTGGGGTAGTGCTTTCACTTATGCAGTGCAGAGCGGGAGATATACTGTGTCAGATGCGTTCTAACATTGGGAAATGCTCTGTGTGCTTTAGGCGTGGAGCGGTGTCTGTTCAGCATGTGCGGAAGATAATCCGGGACATTAGCGGATCTGTTCACACATGCCCTCACTTAGACTTATCCAGAGCTTGTACTAGGGCACCAAGAAGATAAAGTCCAGGATAGCGTTTGCATTCCTAAGTCAATAACAATGGATTCTGACTTAGCTCCTGGTAGAGGTAGAGAGAGGTAGAGAGGTAGAGAGACTTCAGAAAGATACTGACCACACATCGGAGTATCTTCCATGTTTTTGGATCCCATGTTAATGTGAGAAGATGTGAAATAGGGAAAAAATGACAAAAAACTAGAGCTTCCGTGTCTCATTTCTAGCTGCATGCTTGAGTGTGGAGTATATCGTCATTTAAAGTAACAGGCGCTCAAACCAGCCATTCTGAACAGAGCTGTTATTTCTTTAAGAGTGCAGGGTTACCTTTAGGTACTGAGTATACCAACAATGATCTCGGAAAAAGCATATCATGACATACTGTGTCCAAATATATAACAACAATGAATACTGTCTTATTGCCTAGTCCTAATATTTGATGTATGAGATATCAAAGACCGCCCAGTGCTCCTGCTGGTCAGTTTGTTCCCATTTAGTCATGATGCTTGTCTGTTCCAGACTCTACGTTTGTATTTGTCACTCCACTATGTATGTGTGTGTGAGTGTGTAAGTGTGTGAGTGTGTGTGTGTGTAGCAGTTCTCCAGGCCTGAGGCTGATGCTGCTCACTGAGCTGTGGTCCCGCTCGGAGCGGCGCTATGGTAACGGTGGGGTCTCAGCCTCCGTCTGCATTAAGATGCGAGCAGCGTGCTGGGGAATCTCCTCCAGGCTCCGCTGCCAAGGTGAGCGCGAGTTAGAGACGGAGATATCGGCGAGAAGCTATTAAAATATGGGCTGGAATTTCTCTTATCGCTCTGAAGGGAGGCAGCAGAGGAGGCTTTGTGTTATTACTGAGATAAAATGCACAGAGAAGAGCACGGAGGAGGCACGAGGAGGAAGAGGAAGAGGAGGAAGAAGAGGAGAAGAAGGAAGAAGACGTGGGGGAGAACAGAGCAGGGGGTGAAGCTCAGATTTACAGAATGAGCAAAGCTTAAGGTTATTAAATCTGAAGATTACTCGAGTGTGAAATTGTCAAAGTTTTTTTTTTTTTTTGAGGTGAAGTTGAGCGATTTAGGCGAGTATTAAACAGAAGGACTTAAGGACCAGTGATACATTATTCAGAATGATTTGCCTTCTTCTCTACTGCTCTCCTCTCTTGTCTTTCTCTCTCATAGATTCTTTAATCTATGAATGAACAGAACATGAACAAGTTCTGGCTCTGAATAGCAGGCCTCAGCACTTTCAGTGAAAACAGCGACACAATCTCTCGCTACAAACCTCAAAATACCTGGAAAGAAACAGCTATACAACACTGAAAGTTGCACAAGAGTAACATTATGACCAGAACAGACCTGTCCAAGCTTCACACACATGGATCATTAACTGTGAAGAGTTTAGAGTATTCTAAGGCTAGGTTTGAAGCCAGGACCACGGGATCTTGGCTGTGTGTAGAAATGCCACCTTCTATTCTGAGCCATCCTTTTTTTTTTTAATTCAGTTATATGCAATGTATGCCATATAGAACAAAATATGTTAAAAAAATACAATGATGTAATTTCCCCACAAGTATAATCTAACCTCAGTTGCTCAGTTCTAACTAAAGGAATGGTTACTTCACTCTAAAATGACTCCTATGTTAAGAATCTTAGGAAATGCATCATTAACATTTATGAACATTTTCTCTCATGCAGGTGACTGAACTTGTGTAATCTTGAAGATGCGAACAGGTCTAGTTCTCTCAACCTCACTTCATTTTCTACAAGACAGTTAGCCATAATCTTCCACACAAAAAAAAGCCATGAATGTCATAAATCCTAAGAGCAAATGCAGCCAGGCAGGAAAAAGCCTCTGGGCAGCACATCAGTGTGCCGAAATGGCTGCACAAATGGAGTGAGAGGTGATATTAGAATATAGTGGCCACATTTATGAGTGTTTATATGTATATAGCCAATATATTATTTCTCTAGTAGCTCATTTTGTAAAAGAATGTTAGTTTTATTATTTACCTGTTTTAGGCTTTTTTTGTAACTTATTTTGCCAAGTGTGTGTATGTGTGTGTGTGTGTTCATGCAAGAAGATATTTTCTCCACTCCTTTCTGAAAAGAAAGACATTGACTTTTCAAAAGGAATCATCACTAGAAACAAAAGACTGCCGTGAGTCATAAATATCAAATCAGAGCAGAGTCACTAGCCTGGAATAGGATTCCAATGCAGGGCAGGAATATGCCCCCACACACACACCGCTGTCTTTGCTTGGACTTAAAAAGAAGCTGCCACTTCCAATAGCGCCGAACAGTCGGCTTGTTCCTTTGCTAGCTGTAGTGTCTCCGCTCGGCACACCACACTATATCACACTAAAGCCACTAAAGCTACCTGCACACTCTCAACACACTCCACTACTGCTGCTCTCATACCTCCACTGGTTAAAAAACAAAAAACCAAAACAGCATACACCAAAAGTGAAGCTTCCCTTAAATTTTATTCTCTTTTAAAATTAACATTTAATACTTAATAAATACATTTATCTCCTTACACTCTCAGAAAAAATATCACTCTGGTACATATTCATTACTTTTAGTTAGGAAACATAGTTGTACCATGTCCTATATTAATTGTAGATTTTTTTTAGTTGCATTGATTTCATACGCCCTGCTTCATCTCTAGGACTTATATTTAGTTTTGTGTTTGACACAGTTCTATAAGAGAATGTAGTGTACTAGTACGGACCATGCCTGTAGAGGCTGAAACGGGGAGGTGAACTCAGAAGTCTTTGGGGAGGAGTTCAAGGTGGCTTATGAATGCGTACTAAATGAAGCGAGTTTGTCTGACGTGGAAATGAAGTGAATTTGCGGGTTATATATACGGCTGAGAGGAGGAGTTTGGGCGTGGTCCTACTCCCAAAATTGCTATTCAAGTTATTACATAACTTCAAGTATGGAACACAGCATGCATTAAAAACCACTGTTGTACCTTTAAAAGTACATTTACACTGTTTGTACATTACAATAATATACCTGTACCAGAACCTCATTCTGAGAGTGTACAGAATAACAGAACATTCTTTAATTTTATTGTACAATAATGTAGAGGTTGTATTCAAAGTTCTATTTAGAAATTTTCATACAAGTACCTCACTTGACCAATCATGTCGAAAAGGTCTGACATGAGAAATCTGGAAAACCTGAGATAATTTTTTGTACAGCACAGTCCGTCTTAGTCGTGTTCTTCATTATGTTCTTGCTTTGTTCTAGTGCTGTGTCTCGTCTTGTTTCTGACACGTGATGTTTTATGTTTATTTTGGTTGCTTTGTTTTTGTTCTGTTCTTGTGTTTGTGTCGCTTATGGTATGTGTACTCATCTCCGTGCTCTCCTTTTTTGCTTAAAAATCCTTCACCTCCGCATTTGCTACTCTCTCCTCATCCCTCGCACCACATTCTAGTGTTACACACTTATTTGTCCTGCAAATAACTGTGTAACACTAGACAATAAAAACAAAACATATATATAAATAAATACCCTAATATGTCCATTCTAAAGTGCCTCCCACACTGCAAAAAAAGGAGTTTTCCTAGTTTAAATAACAAAGTCTCACTCTCAAAACTATTATGGCAGTAGTTATTTAACATTGTTTACATTGTTTGTTTCACCCAGAGTGTGCTTTCACAGTATCTAAGCTTAGTAATTTGGTTGTAGGAAAATTTTGCTACACATTTATAGCATGTGAAGGTTCTTTATATATATATATAATGGTTCTTCTAAGTGCATTTCATTTTTTGAGATGGTTCCTAGACGTACTAGAATGTTGCTGCTGTTCCCAGACCACTTTTCCTCCCTCCTTCTCCAAATCCACAGTGCATGGCTGCTATTCTTCTGTAATCCCTTCACTTCCACAATCTACAGTGCACCACTGCTGTTGTTGTGCTAGTGTAACTCCCTCTTTTTACTGGAAGCTTCATAGCCATGGAGCAACAGCCACAGCGGCAAAAAGAGGATTTTACAAAATACACTACGCTGGTCATAATACACAGACCTTCATACAACCACCGAGCAAACAGACTTCAAACAGGCTAAAGCGTCATGTTTTTCCCCCTTGAAGAATGTTTTGCATTCAAAGCCTGGGCGTACACTTCCAAAAGCGTCTGCGACGTGGAGCATGCGACATACAGCATGGAACAAACAGCAGGTGTTAAAGCGATTGGTTCTGTTGAGCCATCCTGGATGCGATTTATGGATTTGGAAAAGCAGGATTCCGCTCAGGTCTCGCCGGCGCCTGTTTGTGAAGTCCCTGTGTTATTGATTCCTGCAGGTCCCCAAGACCTGATAGACCACCAGCTGTGATCTGAGGAAAGTCGTCCTATAAGAAAAGTTATCTGTGTGGGTGTATATATGTGTATGTGTGTGTGTGCAGTTGTTTGTTTGTCTGTTTCCTGTGTGTGTGTGTGTGTGTGTGTGTGTGTGTGTGTGCGCGTGCGTGTGTGTGTATATGTGTGCATCTGTGTGTGGACAGGGGAATTAAGCCTGAGTTTGTTTACATGAAAAACTGCTCTCAAGCTGCCATCTCCGAGATCCACTTGTTAATTTCTGGCGCCTTGCTGAAGAGAAAATTCATTAACCTCGCAGACATGCAGCCATTTGGTGAAATGCGCATGTTTAATGTGGCTTAAAAGAGCTTTTTAGAGCCGTAAACACAGGCTAATTGGCAGGACTGTAAGCAGCATGCCGCATCATACACACCAGCTCACTCCTAAAGAGCTGCTCCTGTCCGCACAATTGACAATCTGCTCCATACACGCCAGCACACACACACACACACACACACACACACACACACACACACACACACACACAAACAGATTAGTCCTAGAAGACCAGAGCTCCTCTCACATAGCAGTATTTATTACTTAGCCAGGTAACTTTGATCTAATACCAGATTTACTGCCTCACAATGTTAGATCACTGTTTACCTGGACTACACTCCAATGGCAACTTATGCTTTGCCACACAATGTATCAAACAGCTCAATCATAGACAATCTTCTGGTGGAAAATAACCTCATGGTCCTGTCCAGGTCACATTTGTTTTGAGACTTAATGAAAGCCAACAGCTATTAATTTGTTTTCATATATACACACAACTAAGATATTAAAATATGAATGGTTTTGCAACTAATTAACTGAGCTCTCATGACATTTGTGGCAAACAGCCAAATGCAATAAATATGGCTTTCCCACAGAGGAGCAAGAAATCAGGCTGCATTATATATGAAGAATATAAAGCAATTATAACAGCGAAAAGCAACCTTTTTCACACTCTGGCAGCAGCTACCGTCTTGCATTTTGCTATTTTAAGCTCTTTATCTATTTCATATTTACCAGGGGGAACCCTACTAGCCATTCTAGACCTTCACGGTAGGTGGAATGGTTTATGATAAATAATAATTTAAAAAATATATAAATATATCATTTTTAGGTCAAGTAAATTACAATCAGTTTTGAAAAAAGTACTCTGATTACATTGTTGGTTGGAAACTAATATTAATATAATAATAATAGAAATAGGTTTTTGTAATCACCCAACTAAAAATGTTCAAATCAGAGCTATTGTTTGTAGCTCATTTGTTAGGTCTTCAGGAGCTGAACTGAAGGCTTAATGTGTCCCAATAATCACCAACATAATAAGGAAGAGAAACAAGAATATTTTTGATTTACAGATTACTTGACAAAACAACATCACTTCTGAATGTTCTCAGCATGGCTTCTGGACATCCCCAGCATGCCACTAATTGTAACGCAGGTGGCAGCTTTCTGCCAGTGATCTGAAAGAATCACTATAAACTAATACATGGTGAAGCATATGCTGTTGTAAGCTTGTAATCTCTGTGTTTAGTCTAGAGTGGCCACAAAACCATAATGATTACTGATGTTAGTTTAGTGCTAACAAAATATTAGAATCCCAAAAGGCTGCTAGAAGAAATTAATATCTTTGCAGAGAAGTTTTTCCTTATTTTGGCATTTATAACCCAAAAGGCCTAGCTCAAGAAATTATAATAATAAACATAGTGTGAACCATTTAAATTAATGAGAAGAATGAGAACAGAACCGTTAATTTAAATAAAGTTGTTTAACCACAGTAATAAATGTAATAACGGTAGGTGCACTTATAAAGTTTATAAAGATGAAACTTCCTCATTATTTGAATATGCTTCAAGAGACCATATCTCTTTCCAGAACAAGACGTTGGTCAGTGACACAGCCAGTGTGTTCTACTTTGACCTTTTGCCTCTGTTTTCACTCTACAAGTGTGCTCCTGTGTCCCATGAAGGAGGAGGCTTGCTCTTAGGGCAGAGACGGCTGCCAGGATGGCACATAGATGATACAGATGGCTGCTACAGCAGCACATGGATACAACTTCAATTCCCATAGTCCTCCACCCACTCAGCAAGACGGCGAGGTCTAATGAGGCTGATCACATGCTAGAGCGAGAGTGAGAGAGAGGCCAAGCACTACAACAGATCTGTGTGTGTGTGTGTGGGTGTGTGTGTATGTGTATAAGTGTGTGCGCCGCACACGTGCCAAGAAGAGGATAGGAGAAGCCGTGACAGATTTAGGAACACTTGTTTGCAGTGCTAAGGTGTTTTCCACCATTTATGAGACGAGAGGGAAAAATAGGTCAAAACAGTGACTGATTGCCACGGTTCTAATTACACTAATGGCTTCATTAGGGGCATTAATTTAGCCCTCATCAGTCTTTTGCCAGTGATTATTCTAAAGCAGGGGAGATGCTCAGCGTACAGTTCTCATAGAAAATCATTTATCTAAAAGAGGCTAATTTTTCAACACCATATTTGCTACCAAGTTGGCTTCTAATTTTCTTAATGTCGCCTCCTGGCTTTTTTAAAGCATGAAAAGTTGCCAACACTGGACTGTTAAGAAAGACATCGGTCCAGGAGAAGTCATGGCTCTGGGTCAGGTTTAGCCCTAATCCTTTCACTTTCCAGATTAGCCTGCAAATGTGAACCCTCTGTTCTCTACTGTCATAATTACTGGGACACTATGGGCAGGGTGGTAACATTCTACACTGTAAAAAAAAATCTGTAAAAATTATGGTAAAATACTGGCAGCTGTGGTTGCCAGAATTTCACCGTAAAATATACGGTAACGTTTTTGGCAATCATAAATTTTACATTTAAGTTTTGTTTACAGTACATTTCTGTTAAAAAAAAAACAGATACACTGTAAAAAAAAACATCTTATTTACATAAATAAACAAAGAAACATTGTTTTGCTATAAAATTAACATGTAAATTGTGTGACAAATTAGAGAAAGGAGACTGAGATATAGCCATATTTAGATATAGCCAAACTGCATCCTGTATTCAGCCCTTAAAAGGAGATATTGCTGAAAAGACTAAAAGAATGTTCGGTATCTGGGTGCCACACGTGGAACACAGGCTGATGGTGAACTTTCCTGACCAACACACAGCTCGTCATAACATGCACAGAAACACAAACACACACACACACACACACACAAATACACAAAATGATCACCCCAATGCAACCCAAAATCAATAAGTCTCAAAGACAGAAAAAACAAAGAAACTCTGTAAATCAGAGAAAATATGGAGAAGCAAAGCATGCTGGGAGCTCCCTAATGAGTCTCAGCTCCTCCCAGTACTTGGACACTTGTACCACACCTAATGGTTTGTGTGTTTAACAGTGAAATAATGTATTTTTACAGTAAAAAGATGTAAAAATGTGTATTTTAGCTGATAAAAGTATTTACGGTATTTCACTGTTACATAAACTGTTTTCAACCTTTTTAGAGTTTACAGTCATTTACTCTCATGGTTTTACAGTTTTCAACCGTAAAATTCACAGACATTTTTTACAGAGTAGGGCCCGTAGTGAAGGAGGGCCTATTCATTCATTCATTGTCTGTAACCGCTGATCCACTTCACTGTTGCGAGGTGGGCAGGGCAGGGCGACACATACTCAAACATTCACTCACACACTCACACCTAGAGACCGTTTTGAGTATCCAATCCACATACCAATGTGTGCAAACCAGAACACCCTGAGGAACATGCTAGGAACACACCAAACTCCTCAAAGACCATGGAAGTTCTGTGATATTGACACTATCAGTTGTGCCAACGTGCTATACCAGTGCATCAGTGCATAATCATTAACCCCTTATATACACTCTACATCCAAATGTTTGTGGACATTTCATCAAATCAGAAGAAAAAAAGAAGAAAAAAATAAACTTTAAGGGCAGATATTGAGTGGGGCATACTCAGCTTATGTAATCTCTTTAAAAATGTGTGAATTGAAATGGGAACACCCAGGAGCAGCAGCACATGATCTCTAATCATCTATAAATATAGTGACAAACATCTTAGACTTCACCCCAAATGATAACATGCTGTATCTTCATCCAACAATTTCTCTGCATTCCTTGGTTGTCTGCTTTCACCCTGTTCTTCACTGATCAGGTCCTCCACAAGACCCCAACAGAGAAGGGATGATTTGGGTGGTGGATCGTTCTCAGCTCTGCAGTGACGCAGACCTGATGGTGGTGTGTTAGTGTGTGTTAAGCTTGTATGAGTGGATCAGTCACAGGGTTTTTAACCTCTGTGGCCACTCACTGTCCACTCTGTTAAACACACCTACATTGACGGTCCACCTTGTAGATGTAAAGCCAGAGACAGTAGCTCGTTTGTTGCCGTAGTATGTTTTGGTTGTTATCTAGTCCCTCATCAGTGGGCGCAGGGTGCCGTCCACTTGACGCTGTTGGCTGGATATTTTTGGTTGGTGGACTCTTCTCAGTCTAGCAGTGACACTTTACAGCAGGGTTTTAAAAACTCTAACAGCTCTGCTGTGTCTAATCCACTCGTGCCACACTAACACATCAAAACCACATCAGTGTCACTGCAAAGCTGAGGATGATACATCATCCAAATCATATCTGCTCTGTAGTGGTCCTGCAGAAGGTTCTCACCACTGCTAGAAAGTATGCAAAGAAATTGTTGAATGAAAGCATGTTATCATTTGGGGTGAATGAGATATTTGTCACTATTTATAGCAATATTAGGATCAAACATGTGCTTGTTTTTAAAACATTTCCAGTTAACTCTTACTATAATCAATTATAAACTATGATTCAGAAATGGTTACAACTGCCAACTTCAGTCCTGCGCCAGTGTCTCTCTACAACACTATCACACTGTATCCTTTTCACAGCACCTTAGTGGTGAAGAGAATGGGGACTGCTCTGTGGCTTCTCGGGGCTTCAACAATGTCCCCAGTTTCTGTGATTTTCAATGCTGCATTGCTTTGACCTCTAAAACCGATACAGTAAAAATACGAGATTTAAGGACAGTGCCCTCACTCACACACAAATCACACACACACACTCACACAAACACACACAAAATTAGTCACTTTGAAGCTGGAACATCATGGACAGACTGCTCAAATACAGCTGTGCATCTATGTACTTTACCGTTGTTTTCTGTTTTCTCGCGCAGGACGCTCCAAATGAAAGACAGAGAGACGAGGTTGAGCCGAACACCTTTGCTCACACATACACACACAAATACACACTGAACTTCAAAGAACCCCGGCTGTGCAGACACACAAGCTCACACTGACCTGAGTGAGCGAGCCTGAGAGAGAGGGGGGGGGGATAGCTATAGTAAAGGCCTTTTCCTCAGATCAAATAACTCTCTCTCTCTCTCTTTCTCTCTCTCTAATACACTCACATAAAAACACACACAAAACACACACACAATGATGTTGTTTTCCAGATGAAAAGTGTGCTACTATTCAGACATTTGTTTAAATATTAGAAATGAAATAAATTATAAGCAGTTTGGATCTATCAAAGATGAGAGAGCACCAACAATATGACTTCAGGGATTTAAAAAAAAAAATAAAAAAAAAATGAAACGACTGGTTCACATCCTCAAATGAACTGGTCTGCACCAGTGATACTCAACAGACAGACTGCACCAGAGAAACTCAACAGACTGACTGCACCAGAGATACTCAACAGACAGACTGCACCAGAGATACTCAACAGACAGACTGCACCAGAGATACTCAACAGACAGACTGCACCAGTGATACTCAACAGACAGACTGCACCAGTGATACTCAACAGACAGACTGCACCAGAGAAACTCAACAGACTGACTGCACCAGAGATACTCAACAGACAGACTGCACCAGAGATACTCAACAGACTGACTGCACCAGAGATACTCAACAGACAGACTGCACCAGAGATACTCAACAGACAGACTGCACCAGAGATACTCAACAGACAGACTGCACCAGAGATACTCAACAGACTGACTGCACCAGAGATACTCAACAGACTGACTGCACCAGTGATACTCAACAGACTGACTGCACCAGTGATACTCAACAGACAGACTGCACCAGAGATACTCAACAGACTGACTGCACCAGTGATACTCAACAGACTGAAGGCACCAGTGATACTCAACAGACTGACTGCACCAGTGATACTCAACAGACAGACTGCACCAGAGATACTCAACAGACAGACTGCACCAGAGATACTCAACAGACTGACTGCACCAGTGATACTCAACAGACTGACTGCACCAGAGATACTCAACAGACTGACTGCACCAGAGATACTCAACAGACAGACTGCACCAGAGATACTCAACAGACAGACTGCACCAGTGATACTCAATAAACGACTGCACCAGGAGATACTCAACAGACTGACTGCACCAGAGACACTCAACAGACAGACTGCACCAGAGATACTCAACAGACAGACTGCACCAGTGATACTCAACAGACTGACTGCACCAAAGATACTCAACAGACTGACTGCACCAGAGATACTTAACAGACTGACTGCACCAGAGATACTCAACAGACAGACTGCACCAGTGATACTCAACAGACAGACTGCACCAGTGATACTCAACAGACTGACTGCACCAGAGATACTCAACAGACTGACTGCACCAGAGATACTCAACAGACTGACTGCACCAGAGATACTCAACAGACTGACTGCACCAGAGATACTCAACAGACAGACTGCACCAGTGATACTCAACAGACAGACTGCACCAGTGATACTCAACAGACTGACTGCACCAGAAATACTCAACAGACTGACTGCACCAGTGATACTCAACAGACAGACTGCACCAGTGATACTCAACAGACAGACTGCACCAGTGATACTCAACAGACTGACTGCACCAGTGATACTCAACAGACTGACTGCACCAGAGATAACTCTGACTATCACTATCAAAATATTTGTCAATTCAACAAGATACAACTTGTGGTTACAAGATATTTAACAGTGTTTATAGGTCTCAAATAATACCTGAATAAAAAAATGAACAACAGAAATATTTCATGTCTTCTAAATTAACTTTTCCACTTTTTAAGGTCAATGTCAACAATTCACAAAAGCGATGCAGATACAGAATTGGCTGCAATTCAGTGGGTGTGAGACAGTAACATATATTACAGTGATGGTGTTTGTGACATTACAAGCAAAATTCAGTTTGGTCTGTCATTACACCTCAGAGTCATCATTTAAAATTATTTAAACAAAGTTCAAATTTGCCAATCTATACATTCAGAAAAAGTCAGTAACATTCCTTTCAAAAGAGACTTTTATTTTCTAAAAACAGATATATGTAATGAATTTAATATTCATTTTTGAAAAATAAACATTTGAAAATGTACTACTCTTAACTCCTAAGAACTCGTACGCTTAAGGAATGGGCAAGGGTTACATTTTTTGGGGGGGTTATTTTGTTAGGTGATGTAGACAGTAGTTTTCTTTGAAAACATATTTATCTGAGTCACACAATTCTGTAAATGTAAACCTACAGATACATGCAGCTCAGAAATTTCCCCAAAACCTCAGAAGTGATCATTTCATCAAATACAAAATATGTATAATCTCTAAAGACAACCATTTTAGTCATGTTAGATCATTGATCTTTTACTGCATTAATGAGTTAATAATCGATTAACCCACCCTCCCCAAAACAAAAAATAAATAAACAGCACTTGCTTCATTCATTCATTAAATAACTGCCATTATCCAGGTTTCTGTTCTTTTTTGTTTTGAAACTAGAGTCACATTCAAAGCATGAGTTCTTCTGCTTCTGATAATGTACAGTGTTCAGATGTTTTTGTTCAAGTTCATTCTTGAGATGTTACTAAATTTTCTAAAATAAATAAATCAGTGCCAATGCCTAACTGTTACATCTATTGATTTCAGTGGATTTCAGTACATTTATTATAGTCCATTTCATTATAAATCCATCCACACAGCTTCATCACTCAATTCCCTCAGAACGGACCACTGACCATTTCAACAGCAATCTGGGACCAAACTTTTTTTGTAGAAAATATGAGCACCTCCCTCTAGAGGCAGCAGTGTCACTTTGGTCCCAAAACATTCATCTATCATCTCCCTCCCAACCCCTCACACATTCCTTTAATCCCAGCTCCATCGCCCACCTACTCCCCTCTCTCTGCCTCCATACTCCACTCCAAATCCCGATCCATCATTGTCCAGCAAATCAATAATCAATCTGCAGCGGCTCCTCCGCTCTCGGTCCATCCGTCTCCATTGGCCGGCATGCTCCAATCCGTCTGGATAGATCATAATTTGGAGGGCTGTAATTGCTAGTCAGATACGAGGGAGGCCATTAAGGCCAACATGGGCCACTGCTCCACTAATCCTCTCTGTCTCTCTCCCTCCCTCTCTCTCTCAACCTGTATCTCTCTCTCTCTCACACACTCTCTCTAGCTCTCTCTGACCCACTTCATGTTCTCTTTGCCTTTTCTTGCACTACTACTTAACTTACTCTGTTTCTCTAGAAAACTGGAAAACACCCAAAAAGAGAAAATCTGAGAAACTGAAGGGAGATATCTGTTTCTGGCACAGATTCTTTGCAGGATAGAAACCGCAATGTTTTTCAACTGTGTTTTTATGATTCCACTGGTGAACAACTGTGAATATTGAAAGCGTTAATCATAAGAATTCTCCTGGAGTAATGTTAAGTCCAATATAATAACTAAGTACTAATGTCTTTAACATGTCATTGCTAAAAACATACTGAGGGAAATTAGATTTCGTCTCTTATAAAGTTACCAAGTTGGAGTTACTTGTTTTTGATGACAGTTTCCAATAAGTTATTTCTTCTACTTTTTCTTATTTATTCTAATGTCATGTATTTTCAACTATTTCCAGTTTTTCCAGTGGCAGTCAGGAAAAGTCTAGCATTGTTCTGATGCGTGAATGTATTTCAGAAAACACACTGGTTCTTCTTTTAGATGAAGTGTGAGGTTCTAGCACTAAGCTGGTGCTAAAGTCTTTGCTAGTGTAACTTAAGAGTGGTTTCCTCAGAGAGCCTGTATCCTCCGCTGTGCCATCAGGGGAAACAGAATCAGTGCGCTGCTTGCCGGGGAAGCGAAGCGTTCAGTCACATCCAACGTTTCTGCAGAGTGATGTGCCATTAATTAATTTACTCTGAGAAAACTACGTCCCAGCGCTGCTCTTTGCGACTGCTGTTCCCCGTCCAATTGCAGCACCACACAACAATCAGTTCTGGACATGGTTAACAAATGGAGAACGGTTGGCCTACCACTTGCCTCAAATTCCAGATGATATATTCATATACACAATGTGTGGAACTAGTCATCCTTCTTGATAGATGCGTGTAATTGGTTTGGCAAACTATAACCACAAAGGGCACAGCAGGAATTCAGACATAAATACGTAAACATGTTCCATTCAGAAATCAACCACAACAACCTCAGACAAACAAATCTTTCATTAACTCTAGTGTTAATCCAGAATTAAAGGGACAACTCCCGTTTTAGTCTACTAGGTGTACAAATAAGATTTTCTGTGTGTGTGCCATATAAATGTAATCCACCACGACCCTGAAATGGACAAGCGGAAAAGAAGACGATGATGATGATGATAATTGTAATTCAAAATTCAAAATATCCGACACGATCATTATTTTATGGTAACTTTTGCATAATATTAAAAATGACAATTGTCATTTTAATCAAGAAAAATAACCAAATTATTAAGTATGAAAATGGAAAGAGAGAATATTTTTTTCATCCCTGCATTCATTATGACTTCCATCAAAGAAATGCATGTGCATCTATTTGTTCTGTTTTTGGGGATTATATTATATTGTATCCAAATATTTGTGTGAGTTATGTTTTAGACAAATTAAAGATGCTGGTTTTGATGTTATCAATTGTGAATGTTGCATATTACCACTTAATTTTAGAATTCTCTCTAATAAAATGGCATTTGTCATTTTTAATACTACATGATAGTAACCATAAAATAAAAAAGCAGAAGAATGTTTAAATTTTTATTCCAATTATACAATTACAAAAAAAACTTTAACACCTTATAGTTATCATCTAGGCAAAGCAGTAAAGTGGACGTCTTAGCATGACAAACACTGCAAGGTTCAGAAGCTCACGTAATGAATGCCTTCTCTGGCTGATCATGTTTTCAGGAATCTCTGCAGATGATCTTTTGACTGGAATCTGATTGGAACAGACAGGAGACATCACAGGCAGAAACATACACACTATTAAATTCTAAAGTCATTACTCATTCTTTCCCCACTTCTTTCAGTTCAGGAAATCACCCTGTCCGTATTTGAATTCCATTCATTGTTTATAGGGTGTAATAAAATCCACCTATATCCACTTATTCAGCCTAGAGCACTTTTTACTGAAGTTATAGGGAGTATTTCAGCACACACCACTATCTGAATGAGGTCTAGTGCCAATGGTCTTGAATATATGCTTACATAAATAAATGCTTGGAGATGAAAACACCTGTTAAATGTGAACGAATCAGAGCAGACTTGAAACAGGAAAAAAAAAACACCAAGCTCCTCAACACTTGCCATGACTAGACATTCTTGCAAAACTCAAAGAAATTGCCAACACTAGTCAACCAGTGGCTAGTGGACAGCGCTTATTCAAATCCAGGGTACCTTATTGACTTCTTTAAATTGTCTATTTAACATAAACACACATCAGAAATTCATGCCCTCCCTGCTGACTCTGGTCAAAATGAGTATGGAGGTCTCACGAAGCATCTACGTACACAGCTGTCCCTTCTGAAAGTACAGAGCTGCTAATTTACCACCAATGAGTAGGAGAAGCCCCAGCCCTCACGATTTCTCCGCAGCTAATTGGCTGCTAGTAAAAGAGTGCCCCTGAGGAAAAACAAAGGCCTCTTGAAATATTAATGCCCATAAAAACTCTGGAAAAGCGCCCACTCCAAATGCCTCTGCCATCCAACTCCTACCCACTTTTTTTGCTCTTATTTTGCTTTCTCTCTCTCTCTCTCTCTACAGCACAAGGGAGTCCAGTGAGTCATACCAGGCCCAGCACTGACTGCTAAAAAAGCAGCAAGGTAACATATGCCACATCAGTCCACTAACTACCCCCTGCAGCAAGCCTGATATCTTCCAGGCCTACACACTGAAACACTGAGAATGCCATCAACCTGAATATCAGCAGCTCTAAGAATATCCAAGCTCTTCTCTTTGACTCCGTTGACCTATCCTCACTTTCACACCATGCAGTCTTTTGTAGTCACTGTGGTGTTTATTCTGTGTGTGCTTGAAACCCACATTATTAGGACAGATCAGTTTAGACTTGGTCAAATGGATGCTATATATAATTAGTGTGATAGACAATATGCTCCTCTGAGTTTAGTGAACACATTGTTTGTACACAAAGAACAATGAATGAATGTATGATTCATTAAACAGTGCATGGTTTACTGGATGTAGTGCAGTTCTTTATGTGAGGTGTTTGTATTGGTAATGTATGTGGCAAACTCCAAATACAACATGAAAAATATATGGGAAATATTTTATAAATTACAAATATTTTATTTAGAACTGTCAAAATATTTATGTTCAGGAAGCCTTGTGCTATTGTAGAATTAGAAATCCCACAGGAACGCTAGCAGAAATCAGAGTTATTTTCAGTTTCTTTTCTTTTCAGTTTTCTGGGGTTTCTTTTACATATGTCTGGGCATTTACTGGAATTAAAGCCCTGTTCATGGTTTGTTACTGCAGTAGAGTGTTATGTGGCTTGAGCTGATCAAAAAGACGAGGTAGTTGAAAGGTTGTCTTGCAGATTCATCAGAGAGTCATGAAACTTCAGCTTTCATTCCGTAGCACAATGACTGAAACACCCACCTGTTTTAAGAATAAATCCTTAATATTTATCAATTTATTCATTCTCAACATGTGGGAACATTTCTTTGATTTTAAAATTAAAATTATCAAAAAGTAGCAAAAATCAAGTTAAAATGCCATAGTCCAGGAAAGTTCCACTCATCTTTCAGCTCTTTTAATCATCAGCTATATATTCAAATTATGAATTCAGGCACGTAACAACATGGCATGGGCTTCATTTTTTTTTTCAAAGCTTCTTGCTGTTACTCATCAGTGCTTTCTGCTGAAATGTACTGTTTGCAATATGCAATTAATGAGTTGTTGAACGCTTTGAACGAATCCCATTCTAAATGTAATTGTCTCTGTTCCCCAGAGGCGCGGGGACAAGCCTGGAGACGAAGCTGTCAGTGAAACAGGGTTGTCTTTAATCTTCATTTGATGACTTTCACTCACATTCACACGCCATGCTATAATTTAACATGAGAGGGGGAGAGCGGTGGGGGGGAGTGGGGGGCAGGGGTAGTGTGTATATGTGCAAGACAACAGGCAGAGAGGGAGAGATGAGAAGGGGGGAGAGAGAGAGAGACAGAGAGAGAGAGAGAGAGAGAGATAGGGAGATAGAAAGAGAGAGGGAGGATGGGTATAGGCTGGGGAGATGCAAGTCAGACCTACTTCTGTCAGTCATGCTCCCCCTGTCTCTCATTGCTGATGTGGAGAGGAGGCGCTCATTTTGAAAGCATCCACACCACTCCACTGTATGGAAATAACTGTAGGTGTGCGTGTGTGTGTGTGTATGTTGGGGGTATGAGTTCAGAGAGGTACATCCCAAAACTTGCTCTCTTTGCAGCTGCTAACGCTCTCAGAATAAAAAGGTATTGAACTGTCAACAAAGCAGAATCCTCAAGGGTCTCCACTACTTTCAGTTAAAGAATGTACCCACAGCATATTCCATTGCTGTTAGAAATTAAGAAAGAAATGCCTAGTGGGACTCTTATGGAAAATTGCACATGAGAAAATTAAATTTCAAATGTGAATTGGTGGTAGTTTGATTAAACTATAAATCTGGTTTGGTAAAGTTTAGCATTCGGTGAAACTGGGTTATGCCAAAAAAAGCAGTATAGTATTGTCTTATAATTGTAAGCTTAGTTATTTTTATTATTATTATTATAATTCTCTATTTTTAGCACATGTAAATTATGTAGATACAAGAGTACATACCAATACACACTTAGAAATCTTGCTATTAACAGAGAAAATACATGAAATATCAGTGACAGCTACTAGCAAGAAACAGTTATTTAGCTGATTAAGTAAAACACCACAGCTTTTGTTCAGATAGATGACTTACATCCAGTTTGCCAAGTTTGGCATCTTGCCTTCCTCCCTATATTGTTTCCCTGTGTTGTTACTATGACAACCTGTGTGGCACATAATACAACTGCAGCCTGATTGTACCAATCAGATTTGGTCACTTGTACCTTGCAATGTGGGCACTGTGTGTAAAAACATGATTTCAGAAAACTGATTTGTCTCACAGTGTGAACTAAGCTTAATGTGCAAAACCACCACTAATCGAAGCTGTACTGAGCATTCACGATGTTGGAGGGAGAAGATATACAGAAGCAATGATGCTAGTAGTTTTTCTGGGGATCATGACGGTAATTAAACTTAGTTAACATAGATATACTTAATAAGAGATGAACACCAAACGTGTAAAAATATAAGCTGAATAACAGTGGTAATGCTTCTGCAATGCATAACCACCTCAGAATGAAGCATCCAGTGCTAAGATAGAACACAGCGTAAAGAGACAGACAAGCTCCACGCAGTTTTCAGAAATTCCACTCACGGATCGAAGAAGGCGTCAAATAATGAGACTGAAAGTGAGAAATATACATTTTTGTTGACTGCACAGGGAAGAGAGCACTTGACTAGTCGATTATTTATTGAACAACTTGTCGACTAATAAAATCACTAGCTGTGCAACAACTAATCCACACACACACAAAATCTCATTGTGTGTCATTCTGAAACATTATCCGTACTCACAGAGTCGACGGACACCTCACTCTCACTGCAAATTAACAAGCTCGTGTGGCGCGAGCTCAGCACGGCATCTGTTTAGGCCCAAAACTCAGTAGCCCCACCTCACGCCTACAGAACTCCTTATCCAGCCTCAGCCTCACTTCATGACAGGAAGTAGGGTCTGGATTCACCAAGCCTTGAAAAGCCTTCACTAACTCCAGGGAAGCAGGCCTACGAATCCTGCTCCAAAAAAAAAAAAAAAAAGATGCACTTATGAAGTAGATGTGCATCTAATTTCACGCCTTGCCTCAGGTACTATGGTGAAAATTACCTTAGTGCCTGACTGAATCAGCAAAGCCAGTTCCCAGCCAACACCCACAGTGCCGATGAATAATCATATTATTGTTTACTCTGAATCATTCTAATTTTTATTAATTGGCTGATTATTTTGGCACACGTGTTGCTTCAAGAACAATGCAATGTTTATGGTTATGTTTATGCAAAACATAGCAACAAACAATGCAAGCAGCTTCAAAACACCCCCTCCATGCTGGGAAATGACAAGGAGAAGTGGAGACGGGACTTGCGAGAGAGACTCTGACTGCGAGGCTGTGATTCATTCAGGTAAGACTGAGTGGGAGACGGAAAGATGGATCTCTTCCCTCCCACAGTTCTGACAGTCTGTGAGACCAAAGAACTCAAATTCCAGAACCATCTCTCAGCGGAATGCAACCAAAAATACACTTTTGTTTTCAGCAAATAATACAGTGCAGTACAGTTTAATATGCAGACCCATATACTACTATTGATTTTTTTTTCTCAGGGTAGTTTGTAGCTCAGAGCACTGCCTTGCCCCATTCTATAGTGTTTCAATCAAAGGTTTACATTGGCAGAGTGAAGAGATTGCACTGGGAGGACAAGACCACACAGCAAGACATGACTGAGCACGCCGTATATCTGCACTGTCCACGCCATCACGCAAAACATAAGAGAATTCTGCTGGTTTTTTTTTTTTACAGTGCTTCCATTATGCTGGCCCTATAGTGTGGGTGAAATCAAAAGCCCAAGGCATACAGGCATGCAGACGGCAGATAAGAAGTGATGAGATGCTGACCCTATACCTCCGTGCTAGGGGTCAGAGAAAGGAGAGAGTGTGTAAGTGAAAGAGCTTTCCAAACCAGACCTTCCCACAGGATACCCTGAATTACTTCCTTAAATCAATCTATCAAATTACACACTACAATCAATATTCCTCAAGGTGTTCCTTCAGAAATACAGGGGCCGCTGACCTCCGCCCACTTCTGCTCTCTGATCGAGGCCGTTCACACACTTTTCCTTGCCACCTTCCTTGACCCACACACAGATAACGCTCTAATAATGCTTTAATGAACATAAGCACAAACCTGTGAGGTGCAAGGCCATGCCCTCTGTGAGAGCAAGGCCTGTCAGACGGGATCAAAAATCTAATTCAAATTAACCCTTGTTTGTTTGTAAAGCTTTCAAACTGCTTCTAACTTTAAGTAGATCTTTTCAAAAACACCCAGTGTTACTGATCCAAAGCAACAAACGCTATTTACATGCTAAGAGCACTCTCTGTTAGGAATCTTCTGCTTTTTAAACATTAATAAGTGTTAATATTTTAAGGAGAGCTCATTCCGAAGATGTCAGGGCTGCTGACCTTCACCTATTTCTGCACTGATCATGAACAGAGAGACTTTCTGCATCAGACATGTTTTTGCAGCAGGAGAACTTGCTCACTCTGATTTAACCAAGATGTTTTACAAGGATCTAGTCTGGGACTAATGTTGTAGGTGTTGTGTGTAAACTGTGGAATATTTCTGGGTTACCTTGCATGTGTCAAAGGGGCTTAACCCATGTAAGCACAAACTATGGGAATGAGGCCTAATACATGGGATCAGTAAATGAAATTAGAATTTGTCTCTCACTTAACTATTTATCAAATACATTACCTTTAAAGTGACAGTTATTGACGCGAAGCACTAATGGCTATTCATGAGCTTCCAGCACCCTCTTGTGGAGGATTATGAACCTTTTAAATGTGAGTGTGTGAGTTACGGGTCTGGTCTAGGTCTTTACATAAGAATATATTTTAATAATTTTGCTAAGAAGGGCGGCACGGTGGCGCAGCAAGTAGTGTTGCAGTCACACAGCTCCAGGGACCTGGATGTGTTATGGGTTCGAGTCCTGCTCCGGGTGACTGTCTGTGAGGAGTTTGGTGTGTTCTCCCTTTGTCAGCGTGGGTTTCCTCCGGGTGCTCCGGTTTCTTCCCACAGTCCAAAAACACACGTTGGTAGGTGGATTGGCGACTCAAAAGTGTCCGTAGGTGTGAATGTGTGTTGCCCTGTGAAGGACTGGCACCCGCACCAGGGTGTGTTCCTTCCTTGCGCCCAGTGATTCCGGGTAGGTTCCGGACCTACCTTGTCCCTGAATTGGAAAAGCGGTTACAGAAGAAGGTATGTAGAGTACATAACCACAGTAAATGCTGGATTGCTAAGTTAATGTTCTGTTTACTGCATTCACCAGGCTGGTCTCGGTATAAATAAACACATTACAAAAAGCACCCAGTGTTGAAACAACGATTCTCAGCATGGAAGTCGATAAAAGGTTACCAACGGCCTAAAAGTCAAAACTGGAGCTGTAACTGGTGGCAGTTAATGCACAGCTATTTACTTTACTGCTGTTAACAGTATTGTCATTATAAGCTTATATATGTGGACCACTGGCTTGTGGAGATAAGTCTGAAACAAATCAGCAGCTACCTCACATAACAACATATTTCAGCCTGTTAGTGTAAAATATGCATGTTATTTCAAAACTCTTGACTGTTTTACATTTACTGATAGTTCAGTCGGAAACGAGCTTTCTATCAGTCAAGTATTAGCCAGCTTTTAGCCGTACTGCAACTGGATAAGAGCAAATGAACATTTTCTAGATTTGAAAATGCATTTTCTCAAAGGATTTGATGAATATTCCAATATCAGATTTTATTTTGACAGCCCTAGAGGGAACAGCATAACCCCAGGCCTGTGCCTGTCCCTGAGGACTAGGAATATTGTCCTGCTCCCTCTCACTCGCTCTCACTCTCTCTCTCACTGCTGAAGAAGTGTGGGAAAAAAAGTAATTGTATCCCTTTTGTTTGTTTGCATGTTATCTGTTTGTTATTCAGCGTGGACAGTAAAGGCAGCTCTTAGAGTGAAAATGGGTTTTATGTAAGGAGTAATAACCTAAATGGATTTCCTCAGCACCAGCAAGGCCTGTGGCTATTTATCTTCCCCCTACACTAATTATTCATTACAGCTCTGCCGGAGGAAACAGGCAAAAGAAGGGGTTGGAGGGGGGGGGGGGGGGGGGAGAAAACCCACAGCTAGATAACGGCGCCGAACAGCTCGCAAAAATTACTTGCCGCTTTCGCCTGCCTCTTAAAAAGATTCACGCACTTCAGCGCCTTTCGTTCCAGAAGAGCTTTCTCGGGGAACGCCCACAGTTGATAACTCCAAACTTCCTTTTTTCCGTGCGAAGCGAAACAGATTTGCATTTAGCGCAAACATAAGGGACATGGGGGGGTGGAGAGGGATGCAGAGTCGTTACCTTTAGGCTCAATATGGTGTGAGTGCATGTTGTTCGCTTCTAGCAAAGCGATGATGTGTTTAACAGTGCTGCGAATCAGCAAACAGTTCAGCATCAAGATGTCGACAGTGTGCTGTGTCAAACTCGGACCAGAAGATGGCGCTGTTGCTGTGTTTTTTCAGTGTGTTGACTTACCCCATGCCTGTGATTAACCTTCACCTCAAAGGCCCTGAGGTCACTGCTCTCACACTCCTGTCCAGTTGAGTCCTTTTCTGACCTTCTCCTCAATCAGACAAGTCCTGCTTTACCACATAAGCCTATCGGTTCCCCACTGCAGCGTTGTCAGGGCGACAGGCAGCCAATAAGGGCTGAGACTGATATGGAGTTGGAGAGGGAAGCAGCAGCACGCTTGGAGCCCTATGGAGAGTGACAGAAAGCTCTACTGTATTTGTATGAGATGTGGTTTGTCATTTAAGTCAAATGTAAGTGTCTGGCAGGTTTGTAGGGCTGTCAGCATAGTAGGTATTTTAAACCCAACTTGAAGGCACTGAATATTTCCACAGCACTGCATCATACACACACACAAGATAAATTTGAACAATCATCCAAGTATATTTCTGCACATTTTTCCAATTATGTTTGAGCCCATTTCACCAGTGACCACTGAGAGCTCCAGTGGATACACAGCGTCACAAGCACCATTCGATGGCAGTTCTGGTGTTTTCCTGTGAACTTTTTCCACAGACTAAGACTTCACTTTAGGCAAATCCATGATGTGGGTTGAATCTAAAATGAGAAACATGAAAGGTTTAACTTGTAGAGTTTAATCACCTAATCATTACTCGTGACTTGGATATTCAACCAAGGAAATAAAAGGCATCATAAATTTGGATAGCCATATACAGGCCCCCACCCCCATTCGTACGTATTTTGGAAGACCCTGCATACACACTGACCATATTAATCTGGGCAAAGATCTGGACAAACCCCCTGTGACGATATAAGCTGTTTTGATAGAATATGATATATTTTATACAGTTATACTCCTTTGAATAGACTACAATGTTAAAGAAAGTCCATGACAATCGTGTATGTTAAAGAATTAAAGTCGGTTGTAACACCCTAAAGAGTTACCTAAAAACGGAAATGCGTACATGACTGCTACCTACCAAGAGGATTTACGGTAGCCTTGAGCAATAATCTGAAGAACTGTCAACCATTTTAAAGAAAATCCAAGGGAATGGAGTGCCACACTCTGTGGCTATGTGATACCACTAAGAGGGTAAAGCTGGTCCACACACTGAGTGCTTGATCAGAGCCTGGGAAGCAGTGAAGCAGGTATGTAAGCTGAGCACCGGGTTGTGTTTGACCTTGTCGCTGATGCAGGAGATACAGCAGGAGCAGTGCTCTGCAGTGAGAACAGGCCATATTCATGTAGCAAGACTGCCATCCAGTGTCTAACAACTGGCCTGCACTAGCTCTTTGAATAATTTATTCTTTAACAGCTTTTCTAACTTGCAAAGGAGGCCATTCCAGCTTAGTGTAATTTAATGTGATTTGTCACAGAATATTGTGTAAATCTCTGTAATCTGCAGCACTGCCTCAACAGTTTGACAGATTTATATTGTTTTCATCCATCATTGTTCTAGCACTACAAATCCCAGCATGCCTTGAGCAAATATGTCATTCAATTATTGTTTAATTCCCTTGTGATTACAAATCCTGATCGCTAGTCACTAATCTACACTGAATCTACCACTGTGTTGTGTATCAAAACACAAAATATCATTACACAGACATCTGAGAGTTTAGTCATGCCAAAAGTAATGACCATGGTCACCAGAGATGTGGGAATATTGTGATGTTCAGACAGTTCATCCTTCTCCATGTTCCCCATGAGTGTATGTGTAGTATATTAATTGCATGATACAGGCCTGAATACCAAAGGACCAAAGACCAAAGGATAGGTCTGATGGCTGTTGTGTTTTGGAGACATGTTATTAACATGGTAGGGTCCATTTGGCCACGGATCACTTCAAATTAATACAAAGAATTTCTGACTTAACTCTTTCATTCATTCATTGTCTGTAACCGCTTATCCAATTCAGGGTCGCGGTGGGTCCGGAGTCTACCCGGAATCACTGGGTGCAAGGCAGGAACACACCCTGGAGGGGGCACCAGTCCTTCACAGGGCAACACACACACTCACACATTCATATACTGCAACACACACACTCACCCATTCATATACTCACACCTACAGACACTTTTGAGTCACCAATCCACCTACCAACATGTGTTTTTGGACCGTGGGAGGAAACCAGAGCACCCAGAGGAAACCCACACGGACACGGGGAGAACACACCAAACTCCTCACAGACAGTCACCCGGAGCGGGACTTGAACCCACAACCTCCAGGTGCCTAGAGCTGTGTGACTGTGACACTACCTGCTGCACCACCATGTCTCCATGAATACCAATCCATTAATACAAATCCGTGAAAAGCCATGGACTTTGCAGTAACCAGATCTTAACCCAGCTAAAAAAGAAAGAGAGAGAGAGAGAGACCCTTCACCACCATTATCAAAACACCAGTGGAGGGAATGTCTTTTGGAAGAATAGTGTTCCTTCCAGTGGAATGTCAAATAGGTACAGATTACAAGCCAAAGCTGAGATGTTATAATTGCTGCCCGCTGACTGGAATATGAATGGGATTTCCTTAATATGGCATCTATTTACAGCAAAAGCTCCACCCACAAAAAGAGCCAATCAGCTTGCTGGTGATGCTGCAATCAAAGGATGGGCAACGATTATATGGCACTGGTGGGGAAAGCCGTCCCTCAATGTGAAATACCAACATGACAAAAAATTATGTATTTTCTGCATTAGGAGCAAAATGCTACCAAATATTCTTAAGGATTTTGTCCATTCAAAGATATAAGCGCCTGGTCTTGTATGACTTAATCTGCCTGGAGGCATGGCCAAGATGGGTGTGGAATGGACAGACTTGCCTATAAGGGCTCTGACCTAAACGCATTGAAGCTGTTGTGGTTGTTCATGGAAGACCAACACTTTCGTAATATGTTGGAGGTTTTTTTTGTCAGCTGTCTATTTGTCTGTTTGGGTCTGTGTAACTTTATCAGTTGAATTTTCTGATCGTTTCTATATCACAAAATTGAAAACTGGGTATAAAACTTGTAAATATCCCATGTAAACATTAGGAATATTAAAAAATATATAAGAGTTAATTTCTTTTTTCAGTTTTCTAGTTTTTTATTCTGCACCTTACAATCTGATTTTCAGGAAAAGAAAAATACAGTAAAGACTTATTACAGGATTTTCTGATTTTTCCATTTGCATCTTGTAATAAAAGCGTAGGACTATACCATCAGGCTGGGGGAGAACAAGAAGCCTGTCTGTGATTGGTCAGTGAAACTGCATAACAAGAATTAAAAAGAAAATGCATCTGATTTTGAACTTTTTTAATAATAGAATAACAACATTGATTAATGTATAAAGTTGGGCATTTCATTAATATCTACTAAATTCATTCATTCATTCATTCATTCATTGTCTGTAACCGCTTATCCAGTTTAGGGCCACGGTGGGTCCTACCCGGAATCACTGGGCGCAAGGCAGGAACACACAGTCCTTAATATCTATTACAATGCTATAGAATGTATAGTATGCTAAATATTGGTATACAGCTTATAGTAAATTTGTTATACCATACTATACAATTACGCAGTGAGGACTGAGGAATCATAAGATCCCCCACCTCCCTCACACCCAGATCCAAGTAAATGTTGAGATTGATGAATACAAAGACTTTAGGCATTGTTCTCCTTCAGTCTGTTGGTATAGTCCTAACACCTTCATTTCCAGATGCAAAAATTAATTTTAAAAATCATGTAGAGAGTCATTTCTTCATTTTTCTGGGAATTCATATTGTGAGGAGCATAAATTCAAAAGTAGAAAATAGCTTCAAACAGTCATAATACTGAATGTTACACGGACCTCGATGCCTAAGTGTGTAAATGACTGCAAATATCACAGCACCAGCTCCTGCAGCAAAAAAATATATTCACAGCTTAAAATAAGCACAGCGTTTTAACTATGGGTTTTACAGTGATACAAACTGACAATTAAGCCTTTAAATTCATAGCAATCTGTGGATTAATCTATCCAAAACTTAGAGTAGGTAGTCTCTAGTGTGTAAATGAATGCCACATATATTATGCCAATACCATTAAAGATTAAAGACACAGGACCGTTTTGAAGTAGGCAGTTTAAGGCATGATCATAAAACTATGGCTAGCAAACTTAGCCTCTTACCTCGGTGCAGAGGTGATTAACTAGAAATGCAGTCTTCTGCATCTTACACCTTCCCTCTTGTAAGAATGAGAATGAGAATGTACCTGGGGAAGATTGAAATAACACAGAATACCTTTTACAATCATCAGGTATTTGTGTTAAATTTAAAGTTAAATGTGTGATGCTGGAATGTGTTATAATCTGTCACACTGAAATGTTTGTCTCTTGGCTAAGATTTAAAACAAACAAACAAAAAAAAAACGGATGTGAAAAGCATTTATGAAATATTACATAAACCTATTACCTGATTCTCAGCTGCAAGATAACGTTTCTAGCCTCCAGGTGTCACTGTAGGTTCAAATATCAACAACAATAATAATAATAATAATGTGAGAAATATATTTAGGCTATAGAACCATTCACACACCTGAGATTGTTTTACAAATTCAGAGGAGGAAGAAAAATCTAATCAAGAATGGTGGTTGTGAGTAAGTCAAATCTTCTGAGGGGGAAAAAAAAGAATTATCTAACTGCCAGTATCACTGTTGTTCACACCTCAGATACAGTCGCAGTATCAGAAATACTGATAATGTGCAAAGGGTCAAACTGGCTCAAATTATGGAGTCAAAAAGATCCTCAAAACATGTTATAAATTGATCATGTAAAAATGATTTTGAACGTTTGAATTGTTCAAACTAAATTTCAACCAATAACAGTAAAAAAAAGACACTCCTGTTACCATATTATTATACTTTACTGTGCGATTTTACATCTCTCTCTCCATCTTCACCTTGTTATTCTTGTACAGGACCCAAAAGATTCCACTGACCCTCCTGCCTACAGAACCCATAGCAAAGACCAGTTTCATAGAAAATAACATTTGTCATTAATTTCCTTCACTACACTATTACTGCTATCTACAGTCAGTGCTCTCGCAGTATTTGGGGTTTCCAGTGACACCTCGTTGGCGGGAGTGGAAATAGAAGTCAGTAGTGTGGTTTGTGTCAAGGGTTTTGGAGGAAGTACGTTTTTCCTCAACCTCACAGTTTTGGAGGCACCGTGTGATACGGGGATTTCGGCTAATTGCTAACAGGAAGGAACTAGCCGTTATTGATTGAAAGTAAAAATCTAGCACTTGGTTTAAATTTAAAAATATATAAAAAGAACCCCTTTCTCTATCCTGTTCTTTGTGTGTGTGTGTGTGTGCGTGTGTGTGTGTGTGTGTGTGTGTGTGAAATACCTTAGGTTAAAGGAGAAATATAAAGAGGTCTGTTATGTGCATATGTTCATTAAAATTTGTCTTCAAACTGAACATTTGAATTTAATTTGTCATTTAATAGTTTCCTGGTTAAGTATACGTGTTTATCTGTCAGCCCTCAACTGTAGCTAACTTATAATAACATTGTTTATTTTTAGGTGAAATTGAGAAAGAAGCCCGAGTAAATTTATCTTACCTTAGAGCCACCACGGTTCTGCCTGATGATTTGGCCAGATCAGTTTATCACACAGCGCTTTTCAAGTTCCAACGACGCTTACAAGTTACTGGTAATGTAGCAAAGAACAGACCACATAACAAAGAAAACATGGGGGAGAAGTAAAACTTTTGTGGCACTGGGAGGTTGGATGCAAGGGAGAATAGGTGAGTTTAAAGCTGGAACCTAAAAGAAGGCAGAGCGTTTGACTGCTGGATTTGTGATGGAAGACAGTTCCAGAGACGGAGAAAGACTCTGGAGAAAGCCCGGTCTCCTAAACTGCGAAGATATAGAAGAGGGAACGGACAGTCGGCCAGTGGTGGAAGATCTAAGGGTGCGGGAGGGTCTAGGGCTAAAAAGGTCTGACAGTTAGGAAGGGACAAGTTAATTTAAGGCTTTGTACGTGAGCAACAAGATTTTATACAGGTGTTGTCCTTCCTCCAGCAACAGCCGTGTGTGTGTAATGTCTTTTACCACTTGGTGGCAGTATTATCAAAGAAAAGATAGAGAAAGTACTCGGTATGCGGTTATTATTGTCTTAAATTATTTTTTTCTCTGTGCTTCATCTTGATCTGTGTACACAGGACATGGTACCAGTCCATCATCGGGAATCGCTCATTAATCCTTTCCCTCACACACTCACACATATACATTTTTGGATTATGGGTGGAAACCAAAGCACCTGGAGGAGACCTATGCACACACAGGGAGAACACACCAAACTCCTCACAGGCATTTGCCCGAGGCGAGGATGAAACCCACGACATAAAAATACAGCAAAGGCATAATAGCATTGGCTGAGTGTAAAAAAAAAAGCCCTTTAGGGTGTCTACCTCTAGAGGCTAAGGCAGCATCAGGAATGCCATTCTCCCGTGCATAGTGCACTTCAGTTAGGGGTTAGTTAGTTCAGTTCGCTAAGTCTGTGCCTGTGTACACAGAGGAAATGTTCTGTCAGACGTAGAAGTTTAAATCATTGCACTTCAATACGTTAATTTTAAATCAATTAATTATTCAAAATGTATTTGTATAGCACTGATGTTATTGCAAAGGAGTTTTACATAAGACCATTAGCTGTTTTAGCAGGAGGCAAGAGATCAATAACATGTAAACAAATCAAACCCCATGTGTGCAAGACAAAAAAAAACCTCCCTTGAAGCTGGAGGAAAGAACCTTGGAAGGGACCCATCTTCCTCTGGTCAAAACCATTTAGAAATGATTTATACAGAGTCACAGTAGCACCACATAAATCATAGAAATGTAAAAACTAATAAAGGTTAATGGAACAAAAATTATGAGGGGAGATCCTGTTGGTGGGTGGGGAGTTAGTCAGAGGTATGTAGCAGTAGAGGGCAGATGAGTAACCGCTGTAATCACCATGGAAAAGCAGGTGAGTGCTATTCCAAAAAAGGCCCTCAGACTCAGGCCACACTGGTGGAGAGACAATTTCTCAGGACAGTAGAAGAGAGTTTATTTTGTTTTGGCTTTACGGGTTGAATATTAACATGTTTATTGTGATATGAGTGTGGAGAGGGAGCAACAGCATCCCACAGTTCAGAGACCCCTGCAGTCTGACTTCCATCTGTGTTATGGTAACACAGGTATAGAATAAATCACTTGAAAGAGAGAGGAAAGATGGAATAAGAGGGCACAGGCTGAATACAGAAGAAAATCCAAGATGGAGGCTAGGCCTATTGTATACCCATTTGTCCTGAACCCACAAATGTATTTTTTTATAGTTTGTCTTTGTGGCTGTTCTCTACCCGTCTCCTATAATTGCCTGCAAACTGTAAAGCCTTTAACAAGACCTCGAAAAGCCCCACACAGTGCAAATTAGGGGGACTTTAAACTAGGGTGACCAGACGTCTTCTTTTACCCGGACATGTCCTATTTTTTAGACTTAAAAAAATGTCCGGGCGGAATTTCACAAACATTTTGTTTTTCTAGAGTTTACATAGAATTTCGAGAAGCGTTTCGTTCACAAACTAGTCCCGCCCTCCCCTACTCCGATTGGTTCGCTTGAGTGAGAAGGGGGCGTGGTGAAGTAGCCTAAAATCTTCTGATTGGACGGTCTGACTGTAGAGCTACCGTTATTGGTCGATAACCTTCTCTGTAAACATTTAATTGGTCAGTCTGCACGTCAGTAGTCCTTGTTTACGTCAGGCAAAGCTCATGTACCTACCCTCATCTCGAGCAGCTATGCCGAAACGTAAACATTCTCGGATAAATTAAAAAAGAAATTCCCATGTGTAGCAAATAAAGGTGTAAAGGACGTAAAAGGTTCAGCTAAGCGTTCAACGGCAGCGAGGGGCGAGGCGTGTCCTCTTTTTCACCATCTCAGATCTGGTCACCCTACTCTAAACAAGCAACACAAACTCACCATCCAGGCAACAATAAATATAAACAAAATGAATGTATAACCTGCTGGAACATTTTTTGTACATTAATAATGATGATGATAATGATTTTCCACAACAGGAAAAGAACAGAAATGTAAAAACAGGTAATGGGTTATTTGTGGTGCGTGTTTACTTTGGTTCTTACACTGTTACCAACCCTTTTCAATAACAGAGCAATCCCAGCGCCTCGGGCATGAGGTAAAATAAGACATTACAGATCCCGAAGGACACAGCAGGGATGTTTAATGTTTCACCAACATGTGGCGCTGTAGAGCTTTAATGAACAGAGCATCGTTGTCTAGAACTGACTGAGCTTAAAGAATTACACTCGTTTTCCGGACTTCTTTTGTCTATGTTTTTTTTTTTTTTTTAATAATCAACAGTGTTGACTTGCAGTACCGTTGGCCATCCTCCTATTTCCATCATATGCTCAGTACATTGAAAGAAAAGAGCATTTTTACTGATATTACAAAACTTTTCATGAGTGTCTTTTGAAATGGTTTTATGTTTAACGTTTTTATGTTCGATTTAGTTTCTTTGACTGAAAAGCACTTGTCAGAATGTATTTGTGAAACAGATTCTCAGATCATCCAGATCCAGTCAGAAGTAGCAGACCCAATGAGCTTATTTAATGTGTACTATACTCTCAGGAAACAGGTGCTGTTCAGGTGCATTATTGGTCACTATAGGTACAAACAGGGTAAATGTACCTTCAGAGGGACAACAATAGTCTTAAAGTCCAGCTGTGTTCTTTAAGGGAACATTACGCCCTCTTCTCCAGAAGCAGAGGTGAATATTTGTAAGCTCCGTTATACAACACCTCTTAAAAATCTACAATTAATATAGAATATAGTATTATGTTCCCTAACTAAAAGTGCTGAATATGTACCAGTGAGGGTACCACCACAGTGACAGT
Organism: Hoplias malabaricus; assembly: GCF_029633855.1. Taxonomy (NCBI): domain Eukaryota; kingdom Metazoa; phylum Chordata; class Actinopteri; order Characiformes; family Erythrinidae; genus Hoplias; species Hoplias malabaricus. The sequence continues at coordinate 30,198,107 of NC_089813.1, read as the reverse complement.
GTACCTGCATGATAATGACATAGTAATACTTAGCAATATTGTTTACAAAGAAATCTACTTCTTCAAAATACAGCCACAAAATCATGTATCTCCATTTTTGTTGATATTAAATTTTTCTACATCATTTGATCACAGCTGCTGTCCCTCCCATTGTGTGAAAATTATAAGATGAATGGATCTATAGAATTGCTTCAAAAGTACTTTATTATTATTATTATTTATACTTCCATTGACAGTTTAGAAGGTTTTCTCTTCTCCTGTAAAGTTATTATTATTTCACAGCTTCTCAACGTTTTTAATGAAACAGAATTCAAAGTAAGTTCACAGTAATTAATTGTTTTAATTTAAAACAACACAATTATAGATTTATTTGTGTGAATTAATAACAACACATTTGAAATATAGATTAGAAACAGTTAAAGATAAAAATACTAAACAAATGAACAGAATAGAATAGAACTGCATTAAATTCTGGACCCACTGTTTTTACAGATCTCTGTCTCTGTTAATCACTGCAGTAAATTGTGACCCCAGGTTTATCTCTAACTGTATTTAATAACATTTGTTTGAAAAATTCTCTTCTGATCACCAGTGGAAAGATGGTAATATCCATAATTTCCACAGCTTCCAGTGACTTTTGTTCATTTAACCAGGACAAGATGTTTATCCTTTACCTCAGATCTTCTGGAACAACTGCTTCCTAAATAATTTGAACCAAGAAATAAAGGTCCAGTTATTACTTGCTCATGTTTACAGTCAGTAATATATACACAGTACTGTGCAGAAGTCATAGGCACCTGAGATAACTATAATAAATTAAACTAATGCCTTCTCAGTGAGTGTGGTGCTTTATAAAGTTATATATGACAGTAAATACAAAATAATTATAATATAAAACAAATAATAAATATAAGAGGATTTATTTCTATAAAGTAGTAGGTGTGAGTGAGTTTGAAGAACAATGTTTTTTTCAGATTCTCTTTGATCGCATGAATTTGTTAAATCAACAGCGCACACTATTTAAAATCATTATTTATTACTGGTAAAACTAGGTAATGGATGGTAACCTCAAATTATACGACTCCATGAGGAGAGATTTGGAAAAAGTTAAACCAACACATTCACAAACAGAGTATCACTCACTGGAATAATGTTATTTAGTTTTATTCTAATGTTGGCCGTTATTTGGTGTGTATTAATCCCATAATCTTTGGTTCCTAAAACTTTTGCACAGTACTTCTGTGTGTGTGCGTGTGTGTGTGTGTGTGTGTGTGTATATATTTCTTTTCTTTTCTTTTTTTCCTGTGGCCTGTTTAATACTTGCCATTTCTCACACTCCATTTAAGCAGTTAGACACTATCTCTGTACAGATTACAGCTCTTTAACTGTCAGTTATCCTATAGGGAAACTGACACAGACAGGGGGTTTATTTACGTTCAGCCCGTGAAATACAACGTAAATAAATGGAGTAAATATCAGATCGGTGAAATGAGGATTTTGTGTCACTGCGGCAAATGCACTTCATCAAATGTGCATTAGACCAGTCCTGGCAAGAACATTGTATTATTGGGTTTCTCCTCCTTTTAAATGAAGGCACACTGTCAATCCATGGCCCTGTTTACACTGCTGTGTGTGTGTGTGAAGAGAGAGTAAACACAAGGGCTGTGTGGGTGGGGGGGCTGCAGGGGGATTATGTTTCCATGGGATCTACTCTCTATAGTGCGTCTATACACTCCTCAGTGAAAATACAGTCAACTGTGGCTTTGAGACTGTCACTGTTCACTGCTGCCTCACGAGTTCAGTGCAGTCTCCGCTGAGCACCAAAGAACAAGACAAACTCAGGGCTCAGAGCTCTGCAGCTCAGTCTCACACCACAGCCAGTGTTATAAAGAGGACATTACAGTTCATCTAATTAGTCTAAATAATCTAATCATTATATTATTATTATGTTTCATAGCAATGACAGATATGGTTTTATCTTTTAGTTTGTGTTTGCAGCTTTAATTTGAATATCATATAGATACTAATTCTCATTTAAAAATCATCAATATAACAATACGAAAAAACATTAAAGTTACTGCTTTATTGCTGTTCATAGCCTATTATTATCATTTAAATATACAATAACTACTTGTGTGGAACAACAACAACGATGGTGCTGATCCTGTTCCTTATGAAGAATTTAAACTATTCAAGATCAAGTCAAAAAAGGAAACCAAATGCAACACAAGCTAAGTATAAAATAACATTTATTTCTATCAAAATTCACATAGAGAAATGTACAGCTAATAACAATGAAGCCAGATTTCATTTACCACGAACAAATGTGTGTGTTTTTACCAGTTTGTGATCAGTGTGAAATGAATCGGAGTGGATTTAATCAGAGCACAACATCATCACAAAGAGAATTCCAGATCACAGGAGCTTAGACCCTCAGACAGTCAGACACCACCCCCCTCACCCCCCCACCCCCGCCCCAGTTCCTCAGACCCCCAGCACCTCAGACTTTCAGACAAACAGCTCATCAGATCATCGCTGCATTTTGATCTTTTTCATGGCACGTTTTACAGAGTTTCAGCTAAAAGAACCACGTGATAGAGATCGAATAATAATAATAATAATAATATAATAATGTTAGTATAGTCTCTTTTTTTAAAAATCAATGGAGAAAATGATTCTATTAATTGCACCATTATCACACGGAGACTTGATCCGTTTTGTAAATAATCTAACGGGATTGTAACCAACATGTAAAGAATTTCAAATACACCATTTACATGAAAATACTGGTTACTTTTCAAACAGCTCTATCTCCTCAGTGGCGGAGCCCTCAGTGAATCACGGCTGGTAACCATTTGAGTCTCAACACTACATGTGTTTCAGTCTCTGTCTGTTTCAGTCTTTCTCTGTGGTATTTATGTACACAGGTGTTTATGAGAACAGGAGATGTGAGTCTTCAGTAACCTGTAGAGTTCTGCTCTGTAGTCTGTAGACCTTCTCTTCTGCTCTTCTGTTGTTTGTAGACCCAAGCTGTGGACTACAGGCCTGTTTTGTAGTTGATAGACTTCTTCTGTAGATCACAGGCCTGTTCTGTTTTCTGTAGACCTGCTGTGTAGTAAGATGACCTGCTGTGTCGTCTGTACACTCGTTCTGTAGACCTCAGGCCTGTTCTGTTTACCTGCTTCAGAGACATGTTTGGCAACACACCTGTTTTATAGTCAAATGTTCACTATAGACCCATTTTAAGCCCAGCAAAATGAAACTGTCTCATAGACCCCATTCTGTGGGTTATACAAGTTTATTTAAGTAACTCTTTGAATCTGAACTATAGCCCATAAGCCTCCTCTAAAGCCAGAAGGCCCTAAATCAGATCTTAAAGCTTTTGGGCTTCTCTAAAGTCAGCTGACTCATTTTAAAAACTATAGGTCAGACCTGTTCAGATCAGGTTTTTATTTGCTAATCCACTTCTGAAGCCCATAGAACAGTTCCATCAGTCTACAGATCAGGTGTTTAGTCTAGATCAATGGCTGTAGAGTTCTACTGCCTGTGGGGCAGGTGGAGTTGCCCCTCACTGTTTCTCGGGGTTGTTGTTGACAAGAGGACCGTAGAGTGCGTTGTTGTAGCTCTGCTCCTTGTGTAAGAGAGTCCTGTCTCGGATGAGGTCAGTGAAAGCGTAGTCCACCGGCGGCCGAAACCCGAGCGCGGGCATGAGGCCGGTGCCCGTGTACGGACTCATGAAGGCGAGGCCTCTCCCGTGCGCAGAGTAGGCCAGGCGCAGCGGGCTGAGACCCAGCGGAGCTCCGAGCGGGTAGGCGCCGCTCTCGGGTCCGAAGTGCGCGGCTGCGCCGTGGGGCTGCAGCGGGGAGAAGGCGGAGCGGCTGCTCAGCGGAATGGCTCCGGTCAGCAGGGGTCTTGGTCCCGCGGCCGAGGAGGAGGAGGAGGACGACGACGAAGAGGGGGAGGAGAGGGGCGCCTGCGCACTGGACAGAGCTCGCTCGTGCGCCCAAGGCTCATCGGGCGCTTTGGCTCCGTGTCCGCCGTTGTTGAGAATCTGCTCGATGGCCTGCACCACGTCCTTCCCGCAGCCCTGCAGCACGAGCTCCAGCACGCTGCGCTTGTGCGCGGGGAACACGCGCGTCAGGATGTCGATGGCGTTCATGTGGCGCGCCGCGGCGGCCGCGCGCTCCGGCTCTGCCTCCGCTTCTGGCTCTGAGGCGCACGAGCCTGACCCCGCCGAGCCCGAGTCCGAAAGCGGGCTCACCGACGCCGGCGTGTCCTCGCACTCCTTCGACGCCTTTGCCGCCGGAGAATTCACCAGGGACTCGCCGTCAACGTCACCGTTCTCCGAGTCCGGGCCTGAGCAATGACGCGCGTCCGGGGATGACATACTGGCCGCGTGGTCCGAGTCTGCAGCAGCGGGTTTAGCGGCAGGAGGCTGAGAGGACTTAGGGAACAGCTCGAACTTCTGGACGTTAGAGTCTGAACGAGAGCGAGGAACGTGGAGCATTAATACAGACGTGCATCAAATGTGTGTAGCATTAATCATAAACATCACATGTAAATTAAACGACATTCATGTAGATCAATAAATTAATTAATTGTATTTAAAACACTTTTTATGTTAGAAAAAATAGTGCATTTTTTTCGTAAGACAAACATCCAACGATAACCTGCTTTAAAATATTTGTTAAATATAATCTATAAAATAACACTGATTTTTTCAGATTGTTTTTCAGATTTCTTCACATATAAAAAGAAGACATTTTATTATCATTTATATCTGTTTACAAAACCTACCCGAGACATTTCAAAAATATTCTTTACGGTTTAAAACATACATTTACGTATAATATATTTTAATTACATTTTTAATTGTCCCATAAATAAACGATAAATACATACAAGAAAGTACTTCACTTTATTGAAAAAAATTCTAAATATTGCCGGGGGGTGGGTGTTAAAAATATTTTTGTTGCTAAACGCTCATCAAAAAAATAATAATAATAATAATAAAAATTGACTTAAAAAATTTAGAAAAGTCACTTTTTGGACTTTAAATGTCCAAGAATAAACACCCGCGTGTAAAGCCCGGTTGGACCACCTCCCCCTCGGCCTAGCGCCCTCCTTGTTCAACATTTTCTGGGGTCTCACCTGTGCTCGTGTCGCTGCTCACCGGTCCGAACACCTCGTAGCTGTGTCGTGGCGGGATGATGCCGTTAGCAGCGGCGAGCGCGAGACCCTCGGCGGTGCCATAGAGCAGCTGCAGCTCGCGCGCCTCGTTCTCCTCCTGCGCCTGCTGCCGCCTCAGCGCCACCTGCGCTGCCATCACGCGCTGCCTCTCGGCGATGAGCGTGCACTTGGCGCACATGCAGTCCTTCCAGCGGCAGTAGCGCTTGTGGCCCTTGAGCGCGGACACCACGCCATGGTTGCGACAGCGCGCGCATTTTGGCGTACGCGGGTACTTCTCTGCGGCGCGCAGCAGCAGCGGCGGCCCGCGCAGGAGCCCGCCGGCCACGGATACGGGCATGGAGGTGGCGGAGGGGTGGACCTGCGAGCTCGGTGGGGCTGAGGGCATCTCCGGGCGAAGATCCATGACGTTCAGAAACGATCACGCGCTTAGTGGTGCGGGTTTAGTGCGGGCTAAGGCTCAACAGTGCGCATGAGCGTCCAAGCGGAACGCGTTAATTTGTGCTGGCAGCAGCTCGTGCTGTTAAAGTCACTCGCCAGTTGTTAAACTCTGTAACACTTTCTCAAACTTGTTGCACACTGAAGTCCATCGCTCTGTAGCTTACACCGTGCCGCGTGTCTCTCTAACGGGGTCTACAGCTGACAAACTGACCAAAATGACGCCCGCGCGAGCCACAGGTTCCACGCAGTTAGAAAACACAAAGAGGAGAAATCAAAACCAAACAAGTCGATGCGCCTCGCGCTGCAGATAAGAGCAATGCAGCTTTGGCCTCAGCGTGAGACACTATAACTTCCCGAAGAGACTGCAGTGGATACACATCTCTCTCTCTCTCTCTCTCTCTCTCTCTCTCTCTCTCTCACCCACTCTCTCTCTCACTCTCTCTATTGTTGCTCGTGCGTTTTCATTACACTAATTTGACAACAATGTGGCGCCCGTCATTGGCCAAAGCGGCAGGCGGCGATCTGATTGGCTCTTGAGCTTTTTTCAACTGTGTCCACCTGCGCGCTCTTCTCCAATAACGAGCGTTAACGGCGGCAAAGTTTCAGCTCAGAAACGCCGTCCGCGTAAAAACAGGGCGGGAAAAGCCGTCAGTGAAAAGCACGCGGCGCATTCCAATGGCGCAGTCGGTAATATCATCAGATAATATGGACCTCTCAGTCCTGGTGTTCCTATTGGTTTATTTAGAGGTGCACTGCTCAAAGGAAACAGCCTCCAGTGATAAGAGCGCAGAAGCCCTTATTGTTGCTCTGCTGCGTTTACACTTTCCACCAGAAAAAGCTTTCAAATCATACTATATATGAGTATATATATATGACTATATTGTTACCATGACAGCAGAGAGGCTATCGTATAAGAAGTGCTCCAGCAGTGTAATATTAAAGCGCCAGAGGCGGAGGACAAGGTAAGCTGCCGAAGCTGAAACTTACTTTCACACTCACTTCAGATTGTTCCAATGAAAACCACTAACAGTGTTACTCTGTAAAATATTACTACGGTTAATAATACAGTACTCACTGTTTAGAACATAAATTAATATTCTTTTACGATAGTGTTTTTATGAGGTTTTTAATAATGGAGTATAACTTTGAGACAGTATCATTATATCATATATTTTCACTTTTCACAAATGTAAAGTAATTATTTATTATTTTTATATTTTGTTGTGAAGAGTTTTCTGACTCTGTAGTTGCTTTTGATAGTAACCTGTGGCTAATGACTGTTTCGGTGATAAATATCTTGTTAGACGCGGCTTAGACACCGGCGCGTGTTTGCAACCGTTAATGAACTAAATTTGACTTTGACAACAAAAATAATAATGATAATACTAATATTACTACAAATACCAATAGGTCTAATAATCATGTAATAATGAAGTCGTCCGTGTTTTATTGAATAATCCTAATAATAATAATAATATTAATAATAGTGCTGATCCATCCACAATAAAATTGTAAAAATAAATAAAAAATTTTTACTGTCTATAGCAGAATAACACATTGTAGATTTTATGTCTCATTAAAGCTGGTGAATAAATGATACATTTAAACATCAGATGATATTTTTTGAATTGCTGTGAGATTATGATATTATAAATGAATATATTGGAAGGGAAAAAAACTTAAGACAATGATCAATTCACATTAAAATATACGTGATATTTCATAATAAAAAACATAAAAAGTTTAAAATACAGCATGACGTAAACCAAATTATATTTAATTGTAATTAAGCCTTTTAATCAACATTAAAATAAAATTAATTTATGACATATACATCTTTAATAAATTACATTAAAATAATTATTATCAAAACAATATAATATATCATCAAATATTTTTAATATTAAATCTAATTATGTTAAAATGCATTAAAACTGTATAAAACAACCACATACTGAAATGCATTTCTATAGTATATGATATGAGTTCTACCAAACTGTAGCGTTTACCCTTGGATTAGTAATTAATACGAACTTCAAACGTACAAGAGCGGTTTAGTTCTTTTACTGAATTGAAATACGTTATTTTAATTAAACTTATATTGAACAACAAATTTGATCAAATGTTATTAATATATGGAACAGGGAACATATCCTGTATCAAACGACATATTTTATAACTCAAACATTTTTAAATTAATCTTAATTAAAGTGCATCAACCGGTAACTGGAGTTTTTTAATAACTGTAACTGCAACTGTCTAATTGTAACAGAAATAATACAATTTCTTATGAGAATATATATCACTCTATGTATAAAAACGTAGCTACATTTTGATACATTGTTGCTTTATTACAAATAAAGCTGTTCGTCTCGGACGTGTCAGCTATGCTTCGCTTTAAAAAGTTGTCCCAACCTTTCTTTTTAAAATAAATAGATTTTTAAAGCTGTGTTTTTTCTCGTTTTGATTCCTAGGAGCATAAAGAGAACATGTGTGCGCGGTGTTTATTACTGATCAACTCGCGACTGCTCCGATTCCCGGGCTAATCTGCTCCAGTCTGGACACCGCCGTATTTTACACCCGTGTTCCGGCAGGCCCCGCCCCCTGTGTTCTGATTGGTTGTTAGTTCCCGCTTACTATCAGTGGTTGAGGTGAACTACTTGCCACTCAGCGCGAGGACGGTGGGTCCTGGCTGAAAACGGGTGGGAATTAAACCCCCTTCGCGGCGAGTTTCCCTCGTCGCTTCTCTGTGTTTACATTCGGAATCACAGTAAGCAAATGCCATCTGCCCCACCGCCCTCTCATCTACACCTTCAATTACCCCAGCAGCGCACTAATCGAGGCGATATTAAACTAAAGCTTTCTGACATTCAAAGTCATTATCTCGACGCTCTCTCGCGCGCGCGGCTGAAAAAAAATAGCCATTTCAAAAAGCAACTCCGGTTTCATAAATCCTCGTGCTTTAAATCCTGTCTTACTCAAAGAACACAGAGCAGATCTGTTTACCAGCAGCTATTAAATTATTAAACTACAGCAAACTACAGACTTCTACATTAATATAAACTAATAATAATACATTTGCAGCCCTTTCGATTAATCGGTTATAATAAACGAAAAAAAAAACTTACTTTAAATGATAACATCTTTATGTGAAGTGGCACACTATTTACATAAATTCCTCATACATTTTTCAAATTAAATATGTTTCATATACATAGAGTATTCTATAAATGTATATTAAAATATCTGTGCTAATGATTTCTCAAATAAAGGTATCTAACAATTAATCCAGTAAATATATAGGTTTATGCCATATACAGATATGAATACAAGGCCTATAGGATTGATTAAGCCACTGATATATAAACACCTTAATATTTAAAGGCGTGTGGGTTATTTTTAGCGTAATCGAATCGAATAATCGAACGTGAGCTCAGTGTTTCCGTTGGTCAGTTTCTAAAGTTAAGCAGGCACACCCATTCCCATTCAAATCCACAGAGCACTGTTTTATTATTACGTTTTTAAAGCTGCCCTCATAATGGGACCAGCCTACACCCACCACTTCAAAACTACTCTTTAATTGAATGGGCGTCTCTGAATTCCAATTAAATGCCCCCGGGGCAATTAAAAGTGACTGTGAGCACTTAAGAAATTCAACATTCTTTCAACAGTTCATCAGGCCTGTGCATCAAACCTCCATACGGGCCTTTCATTCGCCTTCTAAGCGCCACAGATGAGTGAGTTTTACACGCTTTTTTTTGTCAAAGCGCCACAAAGGAGATGCTTGACCCAACATATGTAACAGCATGTCTGTGTGCGCGCGGCGGCGCGGAGAGGTTTTGTGCGGGTTTGTTCTCCCCGCTGCTGAGGTTAGAGTAGCAGATACAGGGGGACAGCGGGGGGCGTTTACACGCTTCAGCTCATCACCAAGTCCTCATTAGGTTGTTAACCTCTGCGCGCCATGAAAAGCGGCCGCTGTGCGCAGCGCTCTGGAGCTCAGCTCAGGAATCCCCCTCAGGCCACAGAACTGAGCACAGCCAAACACTCTACAGCACTCCGCTCCAATACAGCTCTGAGAGTTAAACTACCTCACCCAGCTCTCACACACAGCATACACCTCAACACTCCTGTAGAGCTCTGGCACTTAACACACAAACAACAACAAACCACTACTACAGCTCTGACAACGATATAACCCACCTAAACATCTCCAGTTCTGATACAAAGCAACCCATCACACTACTCTGGCTTTGATTCCTATACAGCCAACCACTCTCTCTGACCTAAAACACAGCCCACTGTGCCACAGAGACCTAAACACAGACCACCGCTCTAAACTACAGCTCTGAGACCTAAACACAGCCCAACGCTCTAAACTACAGCTCTGAGACCTAAACACAGCCCACCGCTCTACACTACAGCTCTGAGACCTAAACACAGACCACCGCTCTAAACTACAGCTCTGAGACCTAAACACAGACCACCGCTCTACACAACAGCTCTGAGACCTAAACACAGACCACCGCTCTACACTACAGCTCTGAGACCTAAACACAGACCACCGCTCTACACTACAGCTCTGAGACCTAAACACAGCCCACCGCTCTACACTACAACTCTGAGACCTAAACACAGACCACCGCTCTAAACTACAGCTCTGAGACTTAAACACAGCCCACCACTCTACACTACAGCTCTGAGACCTAAACACAGCCCACCGCTCTACACTACAGCTCTGAGACCTAAACACAGCCCACCGCTCTACACTACAACTCTGAGACCTAAACACAGACCACCGCTCTAAACTACAGCTCTGAGACCTAAACACAGACCACCGCTCTAAACTACAACTCTGAGACCTAAACACAGACCACCGCTCTAAACTACAACTCTGAGACCTAAACACAACCCACCGCTCTAAACTACAGCTCTGAGACCTAAACACAGACCACCACTCAAAACTACAGCTCTGAGACCTAAACACAACCCACCGCTCTACACAACAGCTCTGAGACCTAAACACAGCCCACCGCTCTACACTACAGCTCTGAGACCTAAACACAGACCACCGCTCTACACTACAGCTCTGAGACCTAAACACAGCCCACCGCTCTACACTACAGCTCTGAGACCTAAACACAGCCCACTGCTCTACACTACAGCTTTGAGACCTGAACACAGCCCACCGCTCTACACTACAGCTCTGAGAGCTGAACACAGCCCACCGCTCTACACTACAGCTCTGAGACCTAAACACAGCCCACAGCTCTACACTACAGCTCTGAGACCTAAACACAGCCCACCGCTCTACACTACAGCTCTGAGACCTAAACACCGCCCACCGCTCTACACTACAGCTCTGAGACCTAAACACAGCCCACCGCTCTACACTACAGTTCTGAGACCTAAACACAGACCACCGCTCTACACTACAGCTCTGAGACCTAAACACAGCCCACCGCTCTACACTACAGTTCTGAGACCTAAACACAGCCCACCGCTCTACACTACAGCTCTGAGACCTGAACACAGCCCACCGCTCTACACTACAGCTCTGAGACCTAAACACAGCCCACCGCTCTACACTACAGCTCTGAGACCTAAACACAGCCCACAGCTCTACACTACAGCTCTGAGACCTAAACACAGCCCACCGCTCTACACTACAGCTCTGAGACCTAAACACAGCCCACAGCTCTACACTACAGCTCTGAGACCTAAACACAGCCCACCGCTCTACACTACAGCTCTGAGACCTAAACACCGCCCACCGCTCTACACTACAGCTCTGAGACCTAAACACAGCCCACCGCTCTACACTACAGCTCTGAGACTCAAACACAGCCCCCCGCTCTACACTACAGCTCTGAGACTCAAACACAGCCCTCCGCTCTACACTACAGCTCTGAGACCTAAACACAGCCCACCGCTCTTCACTACAGCTCTGAGACTCAAACACAGCCCCCCGCTCTACACTACAGCTCTGAGACCTGAACACAGCCCATCGCTCTACACAACAGCTCTGAGACCTAAACACAGCCCACCGCTCTACGCAACAGCTCTGAGACCTAAACACAGCTGACTGCTCTACACTACAGCTCTGAGATCTAAACACAGCCCACCGCTCTACACTACAGCTCTGAGACCTAAACACATCCACCACTCTACAATACAGCTCTGAGAGCTAAACACAGCCCACCACTCTACACTACAGCTCTGAAGCCTAAACACAGCCCACCGCTCTACACTACAGCTCTGAGACCTAAACACAACCCACCACTCTACACTACAGCTCTGAGACCTAAACACAGCCCACAGCTCTACGCAACAGCTCTGAGACCTAAACACAGCTGACTGCTCTACATTACAGCTCTGAGATCTAAATACAGCCCACCGCTCTACACTACAGCTCTGAGACCTAAACACAGCCCACCACTCTACAATACAGCTCTGAGAGCTAAACACAGCCCACCACTCTATACTACAGCTCTGAAGCCTAAACACAGCCCACTGCTCTACACTACAGCTCTGAGACCTAAACACAACCCACCATTCTACACTACAGCTCTGAGACCTAAACACAGCCCACAGCTCTACACAACAGCTCTGAGACTCAAACACAGCCCCCCGCTCTACACTACAGCTCTGAGACCTAAACACAGCCCACCGCTCTACACTACAGCTCTGAGACTCAAACACAGCCCACCGCTCTACACTACAGCTCTGAGACTCAAACACAGCCCACCGCTCTACACTACAGCTCTGAGACCTGAACACAGCCCACCGCTCTACACAACAGCTCTGAGACTCAAACAAAGCCCACCGCTCTACGCAACAGCTCTGAGACCTAAACACAGCCCACCGCTCTGAGACCTAAACACAGCACACCGCTCTACACTACAACTCTGAGACTCAAACACAGCTCACCGCTCTACACAACAGCTCTGAGACCTAAACACAGCCCACCGCTCTACACTACAGCTCTGAGACCTAAACACAGCACACCGCTCTACACTACAACTCTGAGACTCAAACACAGCCCACCGCTCTACACAACAGCTCTGAGAGCTAAACACAGCCCACCGCTCTACACTACAGCTCTGAAGCCTAAACACAACCCACCGCTCTACACTACAGCTCTGAGACCTGAACACAGCCCACCGCTCTACACTACAGCTCTGAGACCTGAACACAGCCCACTGCTCTACACTACAGCATAGTATTTTACTGCATGAAACTACTAACATTTTGGTGTTGTGTCCACAGTGAGTGAGGTGCTGGATTACAAATCCCTGGGTTGAGTTCTATATTGTAAGTCTGCAAAATGTTAAAGGTTGTGCTGAAGGATGATAGAAACATACAAAGAAAGTCAATGGGTTGATATTGTACAGGAAATATATCAGATGGGAAAAATGACCCATGCTTTAAGGCAGGAAATGAATCAATTCAATAAAAATGGGCAAACATTGATGAGATAAGGTCAAAGCCTTGTAAATACAAAGATGAGACATTAGCTGTAATCACTTAATGGAATATGTTGGAAATATTAATGTATGTCCATGATCTGTAACCCCATCAAGAACAACCTGATACCCCCTTTCCTTTTCCCCTTATTCCTTCCCGTTCTTTTACTGTTATTGAAAAACCAATACAATTTAAAGTGAAAATATAAACAAGTATCATTTAATGTTGTGAAGTTTCCTCCTAAACCCATTACACATTCTCAGGAACTGCACCATAAGTGACGCTATTTCTAACATACCCATGTTTAGGAAGTGCTTCACAAGGGGGCGCTATTCAGTGCTTGGCATCAAAGATAATAGGTGTCGTTGTTTTAGAGTCTTGAGATTAAATTTATTATTTGCTTATTGTCCTCACGCTCAGAGCATTTGCAAATGGACGTATGCGCATAGGTTTATTAGTTGGTTGTGCCATTTAAGAGTGTTTATATTAGACGGGCAGATGTGCACAAAACTTAATTAAGTGAAATTGATTACCATTTTTGTTGGATCATCATCATCATCATCATCATCATCATCATGTGTTCATCAATACTGACGTATTCGGCTACAGAATTGAACAACACAACATGCAGAATAGACTGAATATACGTGCATTATACTACTACTACTACTACTACTACTACTACTAATAATAATAATAATAATAGTAATAATAATAATAATGAAGATAATAATAATAACAATAATTGTATTGGTCTGTAATGAAAATTATTTAAAAATATTTGGATAGCAATACTTCAGGTGTTTGTTCATCCATATAAATATTTGAATACTTGGCAGAATGCAGGCCATGGGCCAAGAAAACACACCAGTAAAATCACTCAGAATGAATAAGCTACAGGTGACCAGCGAAACCACCACCAGCACCAGCACACATCACCTTTAACCAGAGTTCAGTGACTGCAAAGTTTTAATCGTTGGAATAAAGACAGAAACCGGACGCCAACGCAAAAGCGAAACAGAGTGCTGAGCGATAATACTCGGCTTTATGGAAGAGGTTCAGAGGACGGGAAGGCGGGCCAAGGTTTGGGCCCCGCTAACCAAAGGAAAAAAAAAAGATGCGACCAATTATTTTTCAAATATAATTCTTTCACTTAGTATTCCATTCAACCCTCGGAACCCCGTTAACTGAACACACACTTATCTGAAGAATCTAGAGTGTGGAAATGTAAATTCTCTCAATATTTTTTGAAAGTCCAACTTATTTCCACACGTATTTATTAAAATCATTTTAATTATGCCATTAGCACAAATGCTGATTGTGGTACGTATTTGTTAATTATACGGTAAAACCTGAACTCTAAAACTGTTAAATAAATCGGGGTGAGACTATGAATCCGGTAAAAATCCTAGTGCTGGTACGGAAAATTTCAATGTTTTTACGGAATCTTTTAAAAATTTATTTTTATTGTTTTTAAGTTGCAGGGGACACAATCACGGAATCGACTAAACGAATTTATTGGAGGCACGAGCGCGCTCTTGTGTGTGTGTGTGTGTGTGTTTAGCAGGTAAAGCGGCCAATTAAAGCGCGCTCCAGTCCTCCACATCTGCGCGAGCTCCGGCGGCTGCAGGAGAAAAGCGGCCGGCTCTCATTGAGATCACAGATGGAGTTCAGGGGGGTTTTCTGCTGGAAATTTGAGAAACACCATTGTTCCCAATCAAAACTCAATGTGTTCGCGCACAATGGCGGCGGCTTTGAGCTGCGCCGAATCAATCGCGCGTGTTTTTTAAACTTGAAGAGCTGAGCACAAAGCGCTGCTCCTAATGTCAGCTCCGCTCCTGAGCTCCGGAGGAAAAAACGCGGCGGAAGAACACAATTCCGCCGCAATAATTACTGCGCTTCAGTTCGCACGCCGCTGCGCCCATTCACAGCCTTTTAGCCCCATTTACCTCGCGCTCACTGCGCCATAAGCCCCGCTACACCACCCTCACCCCACCATTCTCACAGCTCAGAGACCATAGCAGGGACTATTCACTGTTCAGCAGCCTTGACACACACATCACACACTTACCTGTCCAGCGCGCATTGATTATACATTCTCGTGTGAAGAAGTGGAAATAACCCTCGTCCTAAGAAACGCTGCACGGATTTTCAGAAGGAAGTCCACTCACCATCTCTGCATTTAACAAAATTAGTAAGACATTGATGGCAGCCACAGAAGCAAATAAACTGTTTTTATAAAATTCACAGAGAGAACGCAGAGGCAACATTCAGTTTCATTAACCACAAAAACACTTCACATCAGCTTCTGCACCCTTTCAGTTTTTTACGGTACACATCGCTTACAGAGAACGCGCTTCTGCACTATTTCATTCACAATGTTTATTTGCTGAAAAAAAGTAAACATAATGCGGCCTACGAACAAAGTTACATGTTACATTTTATTTTTCCCCAATAAGTAAAATAGTGCAAATCAATTATATACTAAAGTGTATCCAATATTGACGATATGTATTTTGTATATATATTTGTATATGTTGATTTTGTATATTTACAAAATCAACAAAAAAACGTGACCTTCAATGTCCCCCTAAACAATGAGCACTAGGAAATACAGGCTTAGGGCAATATGAAAAACATCAAACATCATACAATTGATCGAAATTGTCAAGATATCATTGTACTTTTGATTGTTATTTTTTTATCACGTGTCCAAATATAGTTTTCTCTCAAATGATAACTTTACACGAAGAGCTCAGTTTTAATCTGTTTTTATTTGTCAATTCCTCGGTAACTATACAGTGCTGAAAAAAAAGCTGAGATTGCTCGGATTGTGACAGTTTATTGGAAATATTCAAGTCAATTTACAGAAAACAAACTTTTCAACAAACTTCAACACGGCAGGCTTCATTTTAATAAACCTTAACATTTAATAGATTTTTATGAGGAACACGATACTGGGAGATTCACCAGTTAAATGATGTTGTCTTTTGACATTTGGATAACTTTGAATATCAGAGTAATGTATTTCAAAAATAAGACATTAAGGGGTTCGTTTGTCTATTCTAATCATTGTGACGTCATGCTCTTTGTTAACACAGTTGTTTTTACTGAAAAGCTTTTTTAAATTCGCAAATTCAAATGGAGTGATAGAAGTCCACTAACAGATTCATTATGTGAACGCTTGATGTTTTTCTCATATAAATTATGGGCAAGAGTCCGCCTTGTTTTATGTGGGTTGGTTTTATTACTTTTGAACAGTAGAAACAATTGCTTGTTTGATTTTTTATTTATTTATTTATTGTAACTATTGTGGCCCCATCAAGAAAAGTAAATATTATTGGCATATTTTTTTTTATCGTAAACGCGTGAAGTTACTAATTTAATTTAGTACTAAACGAGAGAGTCTGATTTTCCCACGTGATCAGAAAAAAGGGTTGGAGGCCTGTCATAGTGAGATTAATCGTTTTAAAACAATTCACTAACATCTATATAACAGTTAAATTTCAGATTTATTTTATCTTGTAGTAAAATACAGCAGAACCATGAAGGCATTTTTTTATTAATTTACAGCCATGAGGCCATGTGACTTGAAAAAGTTATTAAAAAAACGGTTTTTTTACTCGCAAAATTATCCATATTCATTATTTCAATCTAAAATAATTTACCAGACAAAACAAAATAATTAGTTAAATTTAAATCAAATAAATACCCTTTAGAGACCGTGTTTTACTCAAGGTCTTTATCTGACTTAAATTTAAACAATTCATGTTGTCGTTAAAATCAGTTATTTTTGGCTAGTTTTCTTTATGTAGAGCATGTACGTTTGAATAATAATAATAATTATAATAATAATAATAATAAAAGATTTTCCCTATAGAGAGAGCAGTTTGGATAGGGACAAAATTCTCTCCTAAAGAGCATACACCACAATAAATTAGAGCTGAGTAACTATCGACTTAATGACGGATACCGGAAACACGTGATGAAATTGTACTCTCATGAGTTTCTTCAAGTTGTAATATTTTAACAAATGAATGAACAAGGACTTGTCCCTTATCTGTGTTTGAGTAACACTGATCTGTGTGTTATAAAATGTAGTTTGAAAAGGTTTGTACAGTAAAGACCTGTTTAAATCTGTTCTGAATGCTGATCTTTTTTTTTTGTCTCCCCCTTCCTCTTCTCTTTCTTTCTCTCTCCTGATGTGTGAGAAAGTAAACTGAGAGAGACCCTCCTCAGTGGAGAGAGGATTTGTGCCTCTGTCTGGCTGCTGTTTAAAGGAGAGATTTCTGCTTCTCTCTCTCTCCCCGGGTCTCACTCCCTGACCCTTAAAGACTGGTTAAAGAGTCTCTCTGTTTTAGGCAGAGTTAGAGAGAGAGAGAGAGAGAGAGAGAGAGAGAGAGAGAATGGTGAATGAGTCACTGCTGCTGAACACTTACACAATCACACTACTGCCATTCTGACACCAGCTTAAAAAGTGTGCACAGAGACTGGGTCAGATTTATGAAATGTGATAAAAGCTGATAATCTTTAACTATTTGTTGTCAGTAAGATGAATCTTAGTCATAAAAACGGGTTTAAGTTAAAATACTAGCATTATCAGAGTTACCGAAAAGATCTGCTGCTGAACATCTCTTACTAAGTATACATTCTTACTCAATTACAAACATTTCCTTGAAATGAATGAGTCATTGTTACTATGTAGCTTGAGCAATAAACATATCCATCACTAACATCATGAAGTGTGAATTTATTAAAAGCTGAAGTAAATACTGAACACTATGATTAATGGTGAAGCGCTGCCCTCCCTGCTCCAGCTCCAGAATAAAAAGACAAGTTGGATCAAGTTGAATGAAACATCATCACTCTATCCAATTATTAGAACTTCCGACCTGCCCATCAGACCTAGTTGTGTCTGCACAAAGCCCATGTCTGTGTGCATTAGCCAAGCACTCAGTGATTGAAACAGTAATATCACACATCATAGGAGCTAAATAATTAGCATTGGCGCTCCAGGCTAAAGGAGGCACCTGCATTTCTGCATCAGTGCCATTTCATCATGAGAAGCAGAGTAACTCACCTGCCCATGGCCTTCTTTCTCTAAATACACATGCACAACTAAGAGTGTCCTCAGCCCAGCTCTCGTCCCGCACTGGAAAGAAGCAGCAGTTAGGGCTATGCATTGTGCAGTATTCACAGACCACCCTTAATTTAGTTTTTTCCAGTGAAATAGTTATTACTTACATGTTTCCACACTCAGTCCATTGTCTCAGCTCAACTGAACATACTGGAGCACTTGTAGTTCTTTTGTTACAGACTGTATTCTGTTTATTGCTCTGCATAAATTATTAGCCTCCTACCACCTTGTTTTTCAAAGGTTAGGAGCCTCGCAGGACCACCACAGATCAGGTACGCTTTGGGTGGTGGATCATTCTCAGCGCCGCAGTGACACTGACATAGTGGTGTTGAGTTTGTGTGTCTTGCACTGATAGGAGTGGATCAGAAACAGCAGTGCTGCTGGAGTTTTTGAACCCCTCAGTGTCACTGCTGGACTGAGAATAGTCCACCAACCAAGAATATCCAGCCAACAGGATCCTGTGGGCAGTGCCTTTCGGCCACTGATGAAGGACTAGAAGATGACCAACGCAAACTGTGAATCAACCGTCTCTGACTTTAAATCAGAGTCAAAGGTGGACCAATGAGGACTGTCTAACAGCGGACAGTGAGTGGATACAGCTTTGAAAAACTCTAGCAGCACTGCTGTGTCTGATCCACTCTAGCTCAACCCACACTAACACCACCACCACCACCATGTCAGTGTCACTGCAGTGCTGAGACTGATCCACCACCACAATCATACCTGCTCTCTGGGGGTCCTAACCATTGAAGAACAGGGTCAAAGAGGGCAAACAAAGTATGCAGAGCAAGATATGTACTACATTCTGTAACTGTGGAGCTACAAAGTGCTCCTTTCTGGTCAGTAGAGCTGAGAGAATGGACTGTGATTATAGAAACAAGGAGGTGGTCATAATGTTATGGTTGATTAGATAAGGAAGTTTTAAGTCTTTTGAAGAGTATAAAAGAAAGGAGGTTAAATGCAATAGAGAAATGGGACCAAAAAAAAAACACCAAGAATGCTGTTAGAATACTAAAGCTAACACTAAAACAGTTTTCTGGTCTGACTTTTGCACAGTATAGTATTTATTCACTTATCCTTTGTAACCACTTTATTGTCTTCAGGGTAGTGGTGGGTCCGGAGCCGAACCGAAATCATTGGGTTCAAGGCAAAAACAAAGCCTGGCTGAGGTGCCAGCCCTTCACACTCCCATTCACACCTGTGTGCACGACTGAAGAGTTAGTCCATCTGGCAGCATGTGCTTTTGGACTGTGGAAAGAAACGTAACTACAGTATCCATGCTCTAAAACTAGCTTTCTTTAAGGCAATGACAGAGGAGGAGAAAAAAAAAAAAAAAAACAACTTTTGAATTCAGAAATTTTTCTCAATATTAAAAGTAACCTGATGTGTGAGTTTGGCTCATTGAGCTGTGACGAGAAAGAAGAACAGTAATAATGATTTTTAACAGTTCTGTGAATAAGGTGAGGCTAGGTATGTTTAAGGGAGTGTGAGAGGGAGGGAAGAAGGAAAAAAATGTCTCCTGTGGAAGTTCGATTCAGTGAGCACATTGAAGGCTGAAATTCCTTGCGTGAGAACTAGAAGAACAACACGAAGGCAGTGCAGGAATGAAACAGCCCCAGGATGATGATGATGTTCAAGAAAGGTCAAGTGTGAAGACACTTGGAGAGGCTGGAACTCTGCTCGAAGTAAAATGAAGCTGGTGAAATGCTCAGTGCTGCCACTCCACAGTTCTTGTTGCAAGTCATCATGCTGATTTTTTTCTTGTGTGTGTGTGTGTGTGTGTGTGTGTGTATTTTTTTTTAGAAGTAAAACATTCAGCTTTTCATCAACCTCAAGGTAATCTAAAAACGTTAAGCATGTATAATCATTTTTAAGCTTGCAGATAAACAAATCAGTTGTTAAATTAACAACTTCAACAGTTAAATGTTTTTCAAAAATCAAGCACACTTTAAATTTGCAGCTACACTGAAGTAAGTGATGTATTACATATTTGTGGAAATGTACTCAGTTGAATACCCCCCCCCACCCCCCAGTGTACATTCTGGTTAAATGTATTCTACCAAACGATAGCGTTCTTAAACCTTGCTTCACTATAATTTGCAGGTTTTATTATACAATGCACACATATGCATCATGTTCCCACAATTGCAGCCTCACCATTTTTCATTAAACACTCATTAACGCTAATTCACTAAATGATAAAAATGATGACTCTAGAGATCCTCTCCCACATAGCAAGAGCCCCCCCCTCCCAAAAAAAAAAAAAAAAGACCATAGGTCACATTTACTCCTGGTTGGTTTCATATTGGTGTTCCTAGCTCTCCAGAGACTTACACCACCTCAGCAACAGGCTTTCAGAAAGGGCTCCCTAATAAGGACCTTTTATTAATAAGGAGATAGACTGAAGAATCCTGACTTTCCATAAGACAGAATAATCAGCTGTGTGAAGGTTGAACACAATATGCCTTTTAGAATAAATGCATTTAAGAATGTATAATTTACAAAAAATATATAATTTCCCAGCATATGCTGATACACAGACTTTACTGGACTGAATATAAATAATGAACCTCTTGCCTGTCATTTTTTTACCAGGTGGTGGTGATAGTTTAGAGTTTAGTATATCAATGAAAAAAAAAAAACGAGTTCCCAAACACACACCCCCCCGCCCCCCCGCGTCCTTTAAGCTCCAAAGGAGGTCACTGAGGCAGCCTGAGGGCTCACTTCATTTCTCTCTAACTTTTCTCATTTTGTGGTGTGATGAACGGTGTTGCAGATGGTGCAGTAAGCTTTTAATCTTAGAGCTGAACAGGAAAAATTAGCCTTTGTGGCAGATAATATTGAGAGAGAGAGACTGGAAAACACAGCTGAAAAACAAGACAATGAATCAATTTTCTCCAACCATTTGTTTGACTCTCATATGGCCATATCGGCACAATCCCTCCAGTATTATTGCAAAATAATATACACAGAGAAGTCAATGTCAGCTGTTCAAAAGAACAGAAATCATGCAGTCACTGCAATTGCGCAAGTAAAAGGAAAAGCCTAAATTCTGGGGTTGCTTCATATGAGAACCCTTCATCTCCTTGAAGATTACATTGCAGCACTGTGATCCACACAATTTTAAAACAGAGTCATTTCCCAGATGATCTGAAGTAGTGAGCTAGCATCTCAGAAATGTCACCAACAACTGAATTATTACCATAAACGTGCACGAAATATACTGGATGAACAAGACAGTGGTGTGAGTGAGTGCACGCTAAGGCACAATATCGCAGGAATCACAAGTTCAGCTGTGCCTGGCAAAAACTCATGAAAACGTTCTGTCTTTAGGTTATGAGGGATATTTTTTTGGTATTTTCTTTTAAACCTGGAGAGAAATTAGTTTTTTTTTCTGTTGTTCTGCGGTCAACAACTCCCTTATTGGCATTAAATAAAAGTCATGAAAAGCGTCATGAAACAGACACAGGTTCATATATATTTTATATAATGTATTAAACTAAAACTAATACAGCATCAAACTTAAAAAGGACAAAAGAGGTGGCAAAAATGAGAAAAATAACTGACCAGGAGGGACCTGTTCTTTATCAAGCAGTTGAGATTAAAACCAGGTCTCATCATCTGTATGGAATAAGGAGGAGGGCAGCTGCCACTCCACATGGGTGTGGCCAAAGAGCAAGGGATCCAGTGGAGGGAGAGAGGAGATAGTCCAGCGTTCTCCAGGAAGTGTCTCTTTGCTTTTCATTTTTTTATCTTTTTGTTTTTTGTATCTTTTTTTTTCTTCTTTTTCAGGTCATTTTTATTATTTTTCTCTTTTTCCATTTCAACGCAATCAGGTCTAAAAAGCAGCCGTAGTGGAACATCTTGTCTGCAATGCCAATCTAGGTCTCCACACTGCTGTTTTTTTTTTTTTATTATTTATTTTCCTGTTATCTTACCAGTGGGTAGAGAAAAACCATGACACTGCAATTGTGTGTGTTTCTGTATCTCTGTGCTTGTGAAAGCTTCAGTGTGCATATAAAGTACACTCTGTAATCATGTACTGTCTGTGTGTAAGTGTGTGTTTGTGTGTCTGTTCTCAGTGGACACCATGCTAAAGTTCTTCACTGTTTGTGTGATTTGTCCAAGTGCAGAGTCAGTTCTACTCTTTGGCCTCCAAGAAGAGGGTCTCCTGAGGGAAGAGCTTAGCTTCCAACAGTGTCCACGCTGGATCTAGCTGTGTTATCTGTAAAGAGAGAAAGAGAGAAAGAGAGAGAGAGAGAGAGAGAGAGAGAGAAATCCACAGTGTTATACTAGCAAATAAATATAAATATACACATTCTGAAACAGACGCCAAATGATATTTAAAAAAAAATAAGACATGCTTGGGTATAAAAAGAACATCCCTTATGAGCAAAACAAAACAAAACAAAAAAAACCTAGATATTAGACTTTTAAGATGCTCAAAAATATTTGGGAAAAAATACTTATTTGACTGACAAATGTATAAAGAACAGATCTGATTGCATTTTGTAAACACAAACCCATATACATTTTGGGAAATGAAGATACAAATTGAGGTTTTGCCAGCAGAATGTTTGAACTCATCTGAACACAGCACAAGTTTCCACTGTCATTTGGCCCATCTGAGATGAGCTATGGCCCAGTGAAGTCAGCAGTGTTCTGCACAGAATTCATGCATGGCTTTCTGCTTGAATAATATTGTTGCCTTTCTTCAAGCAGTGGAAGAAACTGTTAAGAGACAAATATTTAAGGACTTGAAAGTCACACATATTCAACTGAAGATGCCCTGAAACACTCATGTTTGTGTCTACACTATATAGTGATCTAAATTATTTGCATTATTTTATCTTGCATTGAGAAAATTTATGTTTTGAACTGTTTGCCAGTTCTCTCAATGTCTGTAAAATTCTACTTTTATATATACAATATTTGGACAATAAATCAATAAATCAATCAGAATCAGGGTGTATAGATAAAAGTTCAATGTGTGTTTATGGTTTACCCTCCCATATGTACGAAGTAGAAGGTGGTTTTAATACTTTTAATGTTTAATTCATAACTATGCGTTTCCCTTTTGAACAAATGCTCTTTTTGTTTGTCAGCTTGCTGCATGTTTGTCTGCAAGGCTCACTTGGGGCTCTATAAAGTACATTAAATAGAATGGAATTGATTAATATTATTTTAACATTCTGCTATATCCACTGAGTTACTACACATTAGAAAAGATCAATTTTAAGATAAAGTGTACATCAATATGTAAATATCAGCTGACTATGGTGTGGTCACATTCTTTGTTCATTAAGTGCTACATTGTTTATTAAATGAATGCTTGATTGCTTTCCGTGTGTGGGCTTGACTTTGCTATTTCTTCTGAAGTGTGCGCTGTGTGGGGTCTGTCTCTCTGACATCATGAGGTGAAAGCACAGTAATCTGATCACGTCACCATAAGCGCAGTGTCCTGTTTCCCTCTGAGATAGACCTTGTTTGTTATTACACATCCACCAATCCAAAGCAAATACAATACTGACACTAGGTGGAGGGGGCAAAACAACTGTGCAGATGACAGAGGAAAATGAGGCCTGTAGGACACTTTTCAAAGTAGATTTATTTCTATGATCAGTACGTTACTCAGAAACATGGAGAGAAAGAGAAAGGTGGAGAGAGTCAGAGAGAGAGAGAGAGAGAATGTGTGTATGAGCTGATTGTAGTGAGCTAATAGCAGGGAGTTCTCCTGTTACATAGGCCCTGTGTTCACACCTGTGTGTCCCACACCATGCAGTCACAGCAAGCTCAGTGCAAGGCATTAACTGCAGCCTGATTAAGGCCTCTATTCCAAGCTCTACACACTCATACTCTTACCCCCCACTAGCAATTAACCCACCAGACTCCATAGTGCCATGCAGTGCAGAGAGAACAGAGCCTGGAACTTAAATGTACTTTCATCTTCACACTTCAGTCATCAAGGTTTTGGAGCATAAAACTCCAGATTTTCTGACCTGTTATTACCACACTATTGATTGCAAGTTTTTTGTTTTTAGCTTCACCACTTGTCTCTAACTGTACAGGAGAGGTCTAATAAAGTGGCGTATAAGTGTGCACAGTACTTAACAAAACTAAGTAATATAGTGACAGATACACTTATACCAGTAAAACAATCACAAAATTGGAGCCTCAAGTCCAAAATTACATAAAGCAGAAAAACCTTCTTTCCTAGTCTGACTTGGCTGGCATTAAACTGTATTTTCATTAATCAATTAGCCGTTCACACAAGTACAAGCCTTCTGTGCCTCAGTGCTAGGTGTATGACTCCAGCATGGCACATTAAAAACATTATTTAAGGCAATGAAAAGACCAAGGAAAAAGAATAAGGAGAGAAATCAGAACCAGAGTTTGAAGGCCTGAAAAACAAAATCAACAACAAACATGCAAGTACTAACATGCTTCTGATTTGCTGGGAATAATCCATGACTCTGGCTGATGGTCCACTGAGTGAAAGGGTAAAGGGTGGCTTACAAATTGTGCATAGCAACGGTCAGTAAATGTAAACCCACAGTGTACCTGGAAAAATAAACTGACAACTCAGTGTAGCTCAAGAGTGCGAAGCACAAATCTCTTGCCTCACACCAGATGTTCATCACTTAAACCGACATTAGTTGACAATGTTTTCTACATCAGAATTATTTCAACACCACAGATGCTGACTAATTAATCCTTTGACTGTTTTCAGAACTGCCTTAAAAAGAGTAAATCGCATTCACATCAGGGTGTCTTATTAAGACAGGTCTGTTTAGAGCATGCCCTCGGGTGGACTGTTGAACTGACGGAAGTCAGTGAGATCAGAGAAGGTCGTGTCTCTCTGGGGACAGAAGTGATGGCACACCAATAACACCACATTTGCTCTGTTGCCCCCAAACTCATCTGAGCGTGTGAGAGCTGCCCTTTGTTCGTCAACGGGACCTGAGGGTACAGTGCAACACTGGGAGGAGGTGGTGATCAACAGCAGGAGAAGGGTGAAAAGACACTAGAGCAAGGCATGCAGTGGGGCAACAAGGGGAGGAAGAAAGTGGGAAAGGTGGAATGAACAAATATGAGATGGAGAAGAGTGGCAAGATGGTGCTGCAAAACCTCTGCTTTCCTTCCCTCCTCCTGCGCACCACTTCACAAATGCTTCCAATGTAAATGAACCTGAAATGCTGCTATAACACCCCAGCATCAGCCAGAAGCAAATGAGGGTACAGGGTGGAGCAGGTGTGGCTGTGTTGCGATGACTGTTCTCTTTAAGCGAGAAGAAAAAAGGAGAGAAACAAGGTGGCACTCTATTGCAGGAGACAGATGCCATGGGTGATTGTTTACATTGTTATCCAATTAACAGACCATAAGAGCAGAAGCATCTGTCAACAAACAAAGCTGTTGTTTTTCCTCCCCTCAACTTGTCCCTCTCGCGCTCTCCCTCCCTTTCTCTCTTCTCTGCATCATTTGTTTGTTTCTCCAGAACCTTCTGCTTGCCCTTCACCAATTATATTATACTAATCGGTGTTACACTGATCATAGCAGTGGAACACACACACACACACTAATACATACACACTCTCACTCACTGAAAGCAAACAAACGGCACAAGCTCATTTTAGAATGGAGTGGTTCATCTCTCTGTAATCCCATGAAGGGTTATTAAAAGAGAAGAAGTGGCTGTGAGAATGAGTAGAGTGTTGCATGGCTGCTGGCTGTTTTCTTTGCGCCCTGATGATGTTGATGGCAGGTAATCCCTCTAAACCTTTAACAAACTCATCCTGAACGGCCCCACACAGTCCAACAAAAACAAGGCAGGCAGGCGGCTGGCCTAGTGACCAGAAAAAGCAAGATAGATGACCAGAGAGATAAAATGGATACGTCAGCCAGATGAACTTGCAAACAGTTCGAATTTGACCCAGGACAGGTATGGTATCAACATGAGTACACAGTGGAATCATTTAGTGTTCAACTGATTCTAACAGATTTCAATTTACATTGAAAGTTCAGCTCTGCAGGAACTAATTCAGTGCTGCAAATTTCACCATGTAGACTGTGAAAAAATGTTATAACAAAGGCTGTAACTACAAGCAAAATGCACCAAGCATCAGCGAATAAAATTGAGAGTAAATGCTTCTACAAGTCTCTCTATGGAAGGAGTTTAACAAAACACCTTTGTTTCCTGTGTGACGTATAAGTACTCGCAGCAAAAACAGGATTTACTGATATTATCCGCAGCTGCCAAAGTCGCAAAATTAATTTCAGTAAAAGTATGTTTAAGGATTAGCACGATCAATACAATGGTACAAACTAATTAAAATCACAATACTGAGCTTTCACAATAAAGCAGGTGGGTGCTATGAAGATGAGCCTACAAAGTAAACCTAGCAAAGACCGCAGCAGAAAACAAACTAGATTAGAATGGCACAGACCCTGAAGCGCAGCAATCAAAACACAAACTAAATTAACAATGAACACAGCAGCAGAGTCTGCACTGATGCAATCCTGGCTTTGTTGAGCTACGCATCACCACTTCAAAAGCCAGTCAGTTAAATATTGCAGTTCATTAGTGAGAATCAAAGGCCTGGCCCATATGCTGCAAAGGAGTCAGACAAAAAATAAATAATGGACAGACATTATAGTAGTTTCCAAACAGGGCAAAATGTGCAGCTGAAACAACGCGTTTGTAATGAAGTCATTTAGGGCCCTTCTCCATTAATTAAAACCCAATAGCCAGGTCTGAGTTAGCACCGGGTTTGTGGAGTGTTTATTTAGCCAATTAGGAAAGCAGTGGGAGATCATTATCAGCCTGCAGGAGGGATGTAGGCGTTAGCGTTAGCTGAGCTGAAACATGGCTGGAGTGGGGGGTCACAGGAAGAGAGAAGGTTGTCGATCCGTGGCAGAATCCATGGCCCTGCCTCCTGGCTAGCCTCTAGCGTGGCTGACAGAGGGGCTCTACACACTACAGGCCAAGGGCCAAGCCAAACACAGAAAGTACAATTCAGGCCAACACTGGAGACTTTAAACATAAACCATATTTTGAAACAATACAAGGGGACAGTGAGACTCTCAGACAGAAAGCGACTGCTTAGAAAAAGGTCCTACACATAAATTCAACATATATGTCGTCTTTTCTATTACAGAAAGTGATTACTTTAACACAGTACGCATCACAGTTATTTTAAAATTATAGATACAATTCATTACTATTATTATTCTCGTAAGTCATTGAAAAGTTTGGAGCTTGGCTGAAGGTTTTAATGTCTATAAGAAAGTAACAATTAGTAGTAACAATTACTATTTAATAGTATTTACTCAAAAGAGTAATATTTAATATAAAGTAAGTACTTAAGAGATATTTAAAAAGAACAAATGAGAAAGCTTTACAACATACGAAATACAACAGGACAAAAAGAAAAATGTGAATTAAATAATCACAAAATAATTAGGATAACACACAAGTACAGTATCATAGTATTAGTAATTTTAATCTAATTATAGTTCTATAACTTCTTGTTCCCAGAATTTTTAAAATATTGAAACACATAAAAACACCTCCTGGTGCCTGATTTATTACATATAAATTGAAAGCATTCTGTTTATAATGTAAAAATATGAAAAATAATTTCAAGATTTAAACACCACTATACTCATTCACATTGATCTGGCAGTAATGCCACGGAATAAAGAGACAGTAAGAATAGAGAATGATGGCCTATGGAACCCTGGCAAAGCATTAAAGAGCATATGAATAAATGGAGAAAGCAGAAGCTAGTGCTAATCCCTCCTTCAGTTCTATCCCAATGAGTGCAGGTGCTTGAAGACAAGAAGAGAGTAAACAGAACCTGACAAAGCACAAGCCTCACTGTGGCATGGACGGCAAGGGAAACAACAGCATTCAGACACTTCTCTCTCCCGCCCTCTCCTATGCCGGCTCTGTTTAATCACACTCTTATTGCTGGCAATTAGCTTGCTTTCGGGTGTGGGGAGGAGAAAAGAGGGAGGTTGAGGAAAGAGAGACAGGGAAAGAGATGAAGTTTAAACATTTGTGCAGAATTACAAATGCAATAGTGCTGCATACTCTAATCCTGAGGGAGGGATGGAGAGAGTCTGTGGAAGAGATGATTTTAATTAGAGGAATGAGAGCAAGAGAGAGGGAGTGAGAGAAAGAGGATTAAACTTGGGCACTGTGTTCACACTGAGAAACACTGCCAGTCTTTCTGCGCTCAACTCTGCAAACTCACTCTAACGCTGGATACACTTTTCGTCTCTCTCTCTCTCTCTCACACACACACACACCTCTTCTGTGATTGCCAAACAAAAGTCTCTGTGGTCTGAATAACTTAAATGTGATAGGTGATGTTGGACACAAGTATTCACAATATAAATATATTTGATTCTCAAAAACAAAAGGCAAAAAACACGCAAAGAAATATCCTGTTTAAATGTGTGATTACATAGAAAAACTTATATATTTTGTTCCTTGGTTTTAATTTGAAATCACTTTGGATCATTTTTCTAATTTGAATAAATGTTTATACTTGTGAGTGATAAGGTAAAATAAACTGGAAAAATTGGAACAGAAAAACGCCACAATAACACCACAGAAAATACTCTCAAAAAGCATAATGAATGTGTTCAGGGTATTAGATAATATATCAGACTAATTAGGCTCTATTTGTAATAAAACATTCAAAAGGTCAGTTTTTAAATACTCCAAGATGGTCATCCTACATTTAATGGAAATTATGTGATTGTGTGGAAATGCTGTTCTCTCTGGTTTGTTTACCTTCAGAAGCTCAGCATCTTTTAAAGTGGTACGGTATGTTTGAGGAAAAAGAAGCGTGACTGTTTTGATAAGCTTTTATTCACTGTCTGAATCACCACAGAAACTCATTTGTTATCTGATTTGTTTAGTTTTGTATCACTTTCAGCAATGCAGTTAGCCATCACACAAATTTGGAGACATTAAATCAGTTTTGAGCATGCAAACAGAATGGAGAACTAGCAAATGGTGAGGAAACATCCTCAGAAATGTATAAAAACTCTTATTTGATTAAAATCATGAACAGGGCCTTTAATAATATATTACCAAAACATACAGAATCACACAGAGAGCTAACATATCGTAATAGGATAAAATAGGCCACAGACCACTTCTGGTGTTTTTGTGTGTATTGTGTGCATGTGTGTGTGTGTTTTCACTCCACATCTTCCCCCAGTCCCCGGTGGCCGGGATGGCATGCTGTCTGGGCAGGCCTGCACACTTCTCCTGATTAATGGAAAGCCCATTTCTGTTTCCATGCTGTTAATTAGTCAGGTCGTTAAGAGCACTGCTCGTTATCTACCTGCCACTGAGTGAACGCATCCAGCTCTCTAATGACAGCAAGGCAGAAAACACACAATCGCACACAGGAGAAATGTGCTGACTGTATCCTAAGTAGCCAGTGCGCTTTCCTGCATCCAAGGACCCTAATTAATATTCTGCAAATTGTGCATGCACTTGTGGATAAAAAAAAACCCCAAAACATAAAAATACTAATTAGTGATGCATGGAATTTAATTAATATGCAGGTGTGTGATTATCTTTAGAGTCCTACAGCAGAGGCACCCACACTCACACACGCAAACACTAAGGGATTAAAGATGAGCAACAAACTCCAGCCACACGGTGGGATTAACTATCCAATTATACACTCTATTTTCCTGCTGAGCTGTAACACTCACTCACCACACACAGGCACACACAAAGAGAGAGGACTCCTGTCTCAGTACTGTAATTACTGCACCACAGATGGACAGGAATTAAGAGATATTGAGCCTCAGCAAGGATCTGTTCCAATATCAAGTCGAGTCCAGGAAGAGAATGATTAAAGATTATATACTAGAAAATTAAGAGCCATGGGTGATTCTGGGTTATGTTCATTCATGACTGACCAGGCAGAGGTCTACGAACTAGTGAGAGAAAATGTGTATGTGTTTGGATGTGTGTGTTTGTGCATGTGTCTTGACTCACATTTCTGCGGGGGAAGGTGGTAAGCAGTTTGAATTCATCTGATGGATAGCCTTTGGAGGCTACAAAGTCAAAGAGGACCTGTAGCTTGCAGCTGCCCAGGAAACGCCTTTCCAAGAACTCTCCACTGGGTGTCCGGATACGCAGCTTACTGACTGGCTCTCCTCCTTCTTCCTTGGGCTCTGGTGGCAAAGCCTGTTCCAATGAAAGACGGATGGCCTGGACAGAGGTGGTAGGCCAGCAAATTAAGCAACAGTGTAAAACTGACATGCTAACACATTTCTGGCATGGCAAGTTACAAAGCTACACACATACCACATGATAAACCTTCCATAAAATAATGATGTCCTAGTTAAAGAAGGCCTTTTTGGTCAAAATCTCTTCATTACACACCTACTAAACAGAAACTCACAGAAAACTCATCCGAAGGTGTGACGGGTCAAGGAGCACAACATAAAAACCTGATTAGTTCTCCTCTGAATACTGCAGACTCTTGGGTTTGTGAATTTACATACAATTTTATACAACCCTAGGATGTAAATAGGTACTGGAATACGTATTAACATTTATTCTCATACATAGGATATCATGTTTATATGACCAAGTAATATCAGCTCTTTAAGTTAGAAGTCATTTTTTAGTAAACAAAATACAAAGTCTGCTCTCAAAAATGTCATCATGCGACAAAGAACAGACAACTTCTTATATATATAAAAAAAAAATGCCCAGCTTGGTCCACATACAAGCACACAACACACGTCAAGGAGGCTAAATGCAAACAATTTGTAAAGTAGTAAATGGGGAAATACTGGAGAGGAGAAAAAGAGAGTGAGGGGGGGTGGGGAGAGGAGCTGAATTGGATCTCAAGTGGCCCAGAGAAGGACCTGCTGCTCCTCTGGGATTTTCACCTCTAGCTTGTTGTTCCTGTTGTGACACTGGGTAGCATATGCTGTGACAACATGTGCCGCCTTTATTTACCCACTGTAATGCAATTATATTTCATCAAAGTGTACAACAGTAGCTCATTAGCAGCTGCAGGCTTTGTGTGCACGTGTGCCGGCCCTGCTCCCTCAGGTAAGAAGCCGCATGGAAAGACCTCTTTGGGGGATGAGCAGCGTCCCTCTCTAGATCAAAACCGTACTCAGAGAGAGAGAGATAAAATGTCTGTGTGTGTGTTTATATATTTTCAGCACACATATACACACACACACACACACACTGTCTTTTTCTGCCTCTAGGGCTTTAGTAACAGACGAATCACAATGATATAGTGTGTGTTACTCTCACCAAACTTGCTTACAAAGAGCACTTGATAGCACCACTTTCATTGGGAGAATAACTAACCAAAATCTGTGTGCGTGCGTGTGTGTGTGTGTGTGCGCGCACATGCTTGAATTGCACCTGAAAAAAGACACAATAATGACATCACCACTCCCCCTTTTCTCTCTTCTTTTCAACCACAGGGGACACAAAAGAGCCCAAATCACAGAGAGCATTTCCCCTCTCTACCCTCTCTATACTGTTTGTCTGAACCCATTGTCTTGGCACATATGCAGTGAGGGCCCATGAGCATGACAGCGTGTGCTTGTGTGTGTGCGCGCGCGTGCACGCGTATGTTTGTGTGTAACTGTGTTGCCGCAAATCTTGGCCAGACTCCAGGTGGAAAGCATCATTCTGCTTTGTTTATTCATGCACAAGTCAGAAAAAAAAGAGACACCAGAATGTGCACATTCACAAACATAGGCAGTGTATGACAGCTGTTACCCACTAAAAGCTTTACAGACTCCCTCAAATATCTGCCATCTTTCTACCTGGCAGCAAAGAAATTGACCCCATTAACCAAAGCAGGGAAGAAACAGATTCTATGATGGCTAGCAAATGTGTATTATTCTTTGCCGTTCCAGAGAAGAGGCAGGTTAATTGCAGTTGTGCTCTGTAGCCTGTCTGAGATCACAAACAGATTTATTATGTCATATAAGCAAAGCCTACAACTGTGCATGACAGATAAAGAATATGTTAGACTTCACCCGTTTCACAGTCCAGGGAATTCGCATCAAAAAAGCGTGAAATTGCTGTCATATATGCGTGACAGTGCAGTCTTTCACAGAACCGGCACAGAATAAATAACTACTGCAGGTGCTAGGTGCAGGTGATTTTATCTTTGCCTGTGTGTGCGCAGGCGTTTCCTCTGCATTGCGTGGAGTGCAGAGTCCCTTAGGGTTCATTACAGACAGCAGGTGAGCAGCTTCAGAAAACCTCACTCTCATTAAAACACACGCACACACACACACACACAAACTGACCTGCCACAATTACTCCCAACTGCCTTTGTCTACATGCTTATCTACTGAATATGTCTTATACATTAAAAGCTTAATCCATAAGGGCCAACAGAAAACTAAAGTAAGCTATTGTGAGGTATCATATGTCTGAAGATACACTGTTGCTTACAAGCTTACAATTTTACTCCATGGCAATGGATTGCATGCAAAAAGAGAAAGGACGGAGAACTGGACTGAGCTAATTATAAGCTTTTGTTGAGGCCTGTTTAACTAATGTGACAAATCATCTCATATAGCAGGTTCACATCAACGAACAACGCAGCTTTATATTACTGAGTAAACACACAATAAGCAGCTCATGGGGAGGGCCAGGAAGTCTGAGTTATCAGCTTTCCATTTAAACCTGCATCTGCTTTGTGCGTTTTTTTGTGTGTGTTGTGTTGCTTTTGTGAAGCAGGGATTTAATATGAGCTGATGTGTTGTGCATTTCAATTCAGTAAATGGACAATAACATTTGTATGTGCCACAAACAGCAGAAAGGTGGTTTTCTTATTTTACATGGACCTGTTTGTTAGTCAGAAGTCTAACTCAAGCCTGTTGACACTAAATTGTTGACACTAAAATCTATTTTTAATTCTAAATCCAAGATTTATCTTTACCACTTTAATACTTAGGGCGTTTTCACACATGAAAGTTTGAACCAAGTGGTTTGTTAAATTTTATACATTTGATCTGGTAAGTTTTGGTTTCACACTGCAACACCCTGCTAAGTTGCTATTTACTAATATTACTAGTTATTTGGGTCTCAGATTAAGCTTATATTCTATGTAAGACACAAACACATACATTGTTTCCATACGTAATGCTAACTTATCTGCCAGATTTTTATTTGCATTTTCCACCTTAAATGGTTAAATTTGATGCACTGGCTGATTTATGAAGTGTCCCAAGTCACACCTTACTTTTCTAATACTGAGTGCCCTCCTCATAATGATGCTGTATTAATTCATACCCTATGTAGTGTGTTGTTTGAGATGAAGCAAAATTAAAAGAGTAGGAACTTCAGCTTTGTTTTTAGAAACGTTTTTTACATTTAACTCATACTTACTACAGTAACACTACATAAAACCAAGACAATGGATGTGAGAGACTGGAGAGTGGTGTTAGGTTATTCTTCCTCATGTGCACCTAGCAGTAACACACACATACCTTAAAGTTTTATATTAAACAATGCTCACTGCAGTGATTATGCACTGTTTTCACGTAAGGCAGCGTGGTATGGTTGTGGTAATACATTTAAAATTAAATTAAAAGTACTGCATAAATGTTTTCTACTCTAGTTATCTTTCCATAGCAGTATCTTGCATTGAAGAGGGAACCCTTCTTAAAAAGTTATTTAAAATAGAAATAGCTACCTTGATGCACTCATGCAACAAAATAATTAATTGGGGAAATGCCACAATTTGTGTGACAAATACAAAAGGATTTAGCAAATGGATAGCAATTATGTCATTTCTGTAACAATGTCACCTTTCATGTGTGTCACAACATGTACAGTTTGATGTGTGTATAAGAAAGAACGGTATGCTTAATGACAAATTTGTAAATGTCAGGTAAATTACAGTGTCATACCAAACATGCCATACTTCAAATAGAATACTACGCCTCAACACCTAAATCCCTACGGAGCTGGAGCTGCCCTTGCCACTGAATGAAGTAATAGTTCAGTCTGTAGGACTCTGACCAACAAATGAATGATACAAAGACTATGTAAAAAATAATAGCAATTCACAGCAGTGACGTTATTAAACAGTGGCATTTTATACCATGAAGTCAGTGCTCACCTCTCGTTCCTCTTCCTGCTCTTTCCTAATTCGTTCCTGACGTACTTGCTCTGCTTCTTCACGCTCCTGTGCTTCTCTCTTTGAAAGTAAAGAAGTTAAGCAAATGTAAAATAGCCTAAAACCAGGAACCAGTTTTTAAAATTGAGTAAATAATATACTAAAGTTCACCTTACATCCAACAGTTTTCTGCTGTTGACTCCAGTTATTAAAATTAATTTAAAAGTTGGAGCATCACACCAATCAATTTGCATTCACAAACCTTTTTGCGATCAGCTTCTAAAGACAAGCGATACGCTTCATCCTGTTCTCTCTTCACCATTTCTCTGGCCTCACGTTCATCCTGAAAGGAAGAAAAATGATCTTATACGTTTTGGTTAAATTATATTACATAAGAAATAAAACTATACCAAAGTTAAAACACAAAAAAACAAGCACTAAAACAAGAATAAACAGGGTTGCTTTGAAGTATAGGGCATGATTGTGTGGCTGTAGTGCTGACAAAGAAAACATCCGATTGACAAACTGAGAATCTGAAGTAGACTGAAAGAGTATCATATGGGTTCCACTACATACACTAGAGGGACCTTTTATTCTATTGTGTCTGTGTGTCTATTGGAAAGGTTTCTGTTTGTTGGGGGGCACCCAGCTGCACGTCGACCTGCTGAGTTGTAAAGCAGTGGAAATTCTACAGTTTCTTCTGTGTGGTCAGGCCCCTGCCATTGTTTCTGGTCTAGTGAAAAGCAGGTCGGTCTGTTCTTCAGGCTAAACTGTGTGGGGAGCTGTGAAAGAGTAAGGATACAGAGGACTGGGGAGGAGAATAAAAAATGGGATCACACTGGGTGATCAAAGCAATGAGAAATACATCCTGAAATCGTACTCAAGTGTGGGGGGGCGGAGTATATATGCTAAAGTTTGTTTTTTCTACTGGTACCTTCTTCAGGAAACTTTCTACCACCCCTAAAAAAAAAAAAAAAAAAAAACTACAACATTAAAAAAAACAAAACACAGTTTTGTGCTGAGAAAGGAATTAATAGTATGTAAATAAGTCATTCTGCTTACCTCTCTACCTTATTTGTGAAAGAAGTGAAATTAATACAGAAAACCTTAACATAATTCAACAATCTGACAAAAGAGTCAGATGTCACCTAGTCAGAGATACCTAGTATTCACATTAATATTTATAACTGAGCACCACTCACTTGAAAATGAAACAATGACAAATATACCCTTTTGTACAAAACATGTTGGTTTTAACAGATTCATTTTTTCAATATATCTCTATAAAAACACAGCCTCATTCCACCCGAAAACTAGACATTTGGTCATATCTTGACACTCATACAGGAATGCTTTTGTGATCTTGGCAGAAGAATTAACGCTGTCTGGTTATTTTTTGTTCATGAGCTTCAGACTGTGTTTGTGTCCACGCAGACATACACACAATGGTCATTCTGAGTCACCTGACTAATGCACACAGCTGACCTACCAACATACAGCCTTTACAGTATATACTAGAGAATTCTTGCAGTCATTACCTCTGTTCCATTACCGTGATATCACTGTGACACACACACACAAACATACACACACACACACTTACTTCACATTGCCTTCCTAGCCAAAAGAAGCAATTAATTACACCCAGAGAGACTGAAAAGTGCCTGGGTGAATCACACTGGGCGTTTTCCACCACAAGTTTAGCCATGTGTCAGACAGACAAAGTTTAACAGTACCTCGGCTATTAGAGTTTTGTCTCTGATTTTATCAATGTGCTAACCAACCCCAAACCCTTTGTCTCTCATATTGTCACTGTCCAACAAAAAACTAATTTCTCCAAAACAGCAGCCAATGTAACAATATTTTATTCTAAGTAAATTTAAAGCATTTTCTGATCCAATGTGAATGACAACTTCTGGTTTCAAATGATGCAGAGGAAACTAAAAATTTACCAAAATATAAGATAGGTGTTTTT
This sequence comes from Hoplias malabaricus, assembly GCF_029633855.1. Taxonomy (NCBI): domain Eukaryota; kingdom Metazoa; phylum Chordata; class Actinopteri; order Characiformes; family Erythrinidae; genus Hoplias; species Hoplias malabaricus. Next base: position 30,161,755 of record NC_089813.1, on the reverse strand, counting down.
GAATGGACAGCAACAATATGTTCTTACATATTCCATTAGAAACCTAAAAAGTAGTTTTTAATTTAAAACTGTAAATATATGGCTGATTGCTGCCTAAAAAACTCAATCTCATACTGTTAAAAAATAAATTAATAAATAAAACAAACACATGCAGACATAAATCTGGGTAACAAGATATAAACTAATACAGAAATTTGTAATTTGAATTCCAAAGCTAGAGCAGCCCAAACAGCAGCATATGTATTCTGTAGCTTTTCACATGTAATGATTTTCTTATAGCATTCCTGTGCACAGCACAGCACTGCTGAGAAATGCCATCTAAGACAGAGGGATGTCATCAGTAATCAAATCAACCAAGCAGCCAGAAGGGATGATTAACCTGCGCTTGCTATCGAAACATTTCCCACCAAACGACAGACTGCTTCACTCACCACACTGCTATGTGGACTGATCTCCGAGTGAAAACATCTAAATGAGTTGAGAAGGTACAAGTAGGTATCAGACCACAAGAGATGTTCTTATCTATTGGAGAGTGTTTGATAAATATTCCATAAATGTGTATATTAGCAAAACTATCCAAAATGTGATATACAATGCAAACAAGGAGGCTTATCATGAAAGAGAAACAAAATCTAATAATATCAACAATACTAATAACTTTTGGAAAATAACTTTTCCTTCAATTACCACTGTTAGTAATAGTAACTTTATCATTAACATTTCCTATTTTAATCGTCATAATTGGTTTATTTGTTAGTCTTTATTTGCCTGTAATGAATAAGAAATTTGTGAGTGTCCAAATATCAACTAAATATTAGCTATACAATTTACAACAGAAATAGTTGTAGTTACTACACAATAATTACTGCACAATAGTTACTACACAAATAACTATTTTGCAGCATTTATTTCAAAGAGTAGAACTTTAATACTGGCTTGTTTTATATACACGTTAGGCCATATTTTAAATCACTATATCATTTTATACACAAAAACTGTGTTGCTTTGTGCTCTATTCTTATGGCTGTCTTCTGAAAGACACAGGCTTAGAGAGCAAGGGTCAAAGTCGCTTTACAGTTTTCCCTTCTGCCATATGAAACAGGTACAATAGGTCATGCAAACATTCTTAACGTAGTTGTACTGAATGGATACAGCACACATCTCATTTTAGTCCTAGTCTTTGTGTCAGACTTTATTTGCACAGAGGGCATTGATTTAAAACAAGCTGAGGCCACATGTGGTGAAAGCATATAGAAATGGCATCCTGTTCACTTTGTGATCACTACAGAATCCCAGACTATAACAAAGTAGCTAATGAATTGTGCTTTCTTACTAACCAAAAATGTGGAACACTTTGTGATGGCTGTATGACTGGGTCAATTCTGGGGACTACAAACAGTTGTTCTTTGTTACAACTTGTTCCTTAGACTTTCCATTCTATGAACTCTGAATATCAGGTAGAAAGACAAATACACAAATCTCGAGTTGTGGCCTATTGGTATTATGAGCAGGGTACAATTAAATCATTTAGCAGCTTCTTTTATTAAAGGGCGCATTGGAAAAAAACTTGTGATTGCTGTTGTCTCACACCTCATCTCTGATGTCCTCCTGCTGTTGAGCTGTGAAGATCTCCATTGCTCCCATCAATCTCATCATTAGTTCATCAACTGTTGTGTTACCTTTTAGAAATAAACACACAAATATTCAAACTGCCACATAATCATACTATAATCAGAAGTGTTTAGAATCATCCATAAAGAAAGTTACCTTGAATAACATTTAAAACTTCATTGGAGGTACGTTTGCCCATAACGATCAGTAGCAAGGGGAACTGGTCAGTTTTGTACGTCCGTATGGTCTGTGCAACGACACTTCCGAAGTGCCTTGTACACATAGTGAGTAGTCTGGATTTGGGGAATGTAAAAAAAAAAAAAAAAAAACAAAGGACATACTTAAAGCATACTTATGGTTAAGTGACAGGTCAGCCAAGACACATATAGAGAGATTCTACTACTGGTAGACAGACAAACAGACAAAATCATAAAATGTACAAACACAAAGAAGAAGTCAATGAAGATTCTAGGATAATCACATCTTGATAAGAGAAGATGACTCATTATATTGTTAAAAAAAATAAATCCAGCTTTTCTTGAGTGACACCACTCTACCTCTAAATACACCACCAAACCAAATTAGTATTCCACTCCTGCCTCACTGAATTTGATAGGCCAGGGAGGATTTCTTATTCCATTACAAAGACAGAACTTTAAATTAACATTTCGCTGAAGGAAAAGGGTAGCACGCAGGCTTGCAGAGCTCACAGTAAATGTCATAATATTAATGAATTGCTATAGACTGAATGCAAATATAGATTAGATTCTCTCCTCTTCCTTTAATAAGTGCGGCCTTAATAACAGGCAAGTAAAATAAGGTGATGGAACAGATGACTGAGAGGGGTCACAAAGAGAGAAAAAAAAATGAGAGAGATAAAGAAAGAGACGAAGAGTAGTTTATTATGAAATGGAATTGAGATTTGAATGAAATTACTGAGTACTTCAAAATAGAAAGAGCAAGTGCAAAAAGTCAGCTAAAGCTTCCTACACATTACTCTGAAATCGCTTTCACAAAGAGATCATCTTATTTAACATGAATATTTAATCTATCATTTCCTCAGAGCACTGTGGACCTAGTGTATTATTACGAAGCACAGGTGTAACCCGTAATAACAAAAGATACATATAGAAAATATAGGACTGATAGTTCCTTAAATATTTTGCATAGTCAAGTGGTTTAAAAACAAGTCACTGTACAAATACACTTGCAGTAATTGCCAAGTTCCCATTCATTGGTGAATTTGGCAGTTGACTGTCACATCAGCGATGCGGAAGAAATCTGTGAGAATGTTAAAGAGTTTTCAGAGCTCCTGAGGGGAGTTCTTTCCTCTAAACTGGCAACACCTGGTCTTTAAAAAAAATCTCATCATGGATGGCTTGGTAATGGGAGTGACATTTCACATATCTCTCTTTCATATGCCTCATTCATTTCATATACTCCGATGTTAAGAGATCTTTCCCACACTGTCAGCCCGCCTCTAATAACTTTGGGGAGTATCCCTTATCAGGCCATGATATAAGGCCACTCAGAATTAGCACAGCATCACAAAACAATTTTTTTGACTAAATATATACAGCAGGAAGTTCGAGTCCCACTCTGGGTGACTGTCTGTGAGGAGTTAGGTGTGTTTTCCCCGTGTCTGCGTGGGTTTCCTCCCACGATCCAAAAACGCATGTTGGTAGGTGGATAGGCGACTCAAGTGTCCATAGTTTGAGTATGTGAGTGTGTAACGCCCTGTGAAGGACTTGCACCCCTCCAGGGTGTGTTCCTGCCTTGCGCCCAGTGGTTAGACAATGAATGAATGAATGAATGAATAAATGACATCAGTAACTGTATTTCTCCAGTAACTGTATTTTACCCTGAGGACCTGTTTTTGTACCAAAAAAAAAAGTTAGTCATAAATGTTTACTCTGTACAGTGGGTATAGAATTCCACTTCCATCTGGCAGGGTTAGGCACAATGCAGTGTTACACCCCAAGAAACAAATAGAGAATTGTACACACCACAAAATAATTTAAATAGTTAATGGCATGATGGCTCTTGTGTCTGGAGAATTAAGCCAAGAGAACAAAGACATCACAGCAGAGATGCTGTGCTTTCTGTGCCATCTAAACAGGACAGCAACTGTATTAAATGGACTAAAAACTCTATACAGCCTTTCAGATGTTTACACTAAACCAAGTACCAGGGCAAACACGAGTCCTTCTTCCACATTCAGCATAACACTGAATGAAACAAATGAGTGTAAAGTCTTAAATTATTTTCAGATACATTATAGATGTTTTCTCAGTTCACAACCTCTTTCAAACCTTAGGGAACACTTGTTTTCAATGTAGTTCTGGAATGGGTGTATGTTCTGGTGCTTGGTTTGATAAATGTAAATATCTATAACTGTGGATAAAGAATTTAACCCTAATGCAGCCACTGTGCTGCTGAGAAAACTAGGCAAAGCACTTCTTTGCTGTGATGTCCCCATTTTGTCGGTTTTACTGTCTGGACACAGGAGACACTGGGCCATTAACTGGTTTGCCAAGCTGACCAATCTTTGTTTAGAGTGAGGTTTGGAACTTTGACATAAAAAAACAGTGGAAATACACAAATACAAATAAAAATACATTTTTAAAATATTATATTTGTTCAATTTATTTGATTTATTCATTTTTTAATCCTCCACAGGCTGGTTTTTTTTTTTTTTTTTTTTTAGAAAATATGAAGCAATTAACATTATTGCAACACAAAGCTCCATTGTTTTCAGGCTTATCTATTACACTTAAATATTAATAATCCAAAAACCTTCTGGAACAGAAACAGAAATTAAACTATAAGTCACACATCTGGATAAAATCAGCTGCTGAGAGGGAGTCAAGGCTGTACCATGTTATTTATAACTGTTTACAAATGGCAAAATTGTTCAAATATAAACATGATACAAAAGTAAAAAAACTGCTTATTAAGATCTCATAATAATAAGGTTTATTGGTCTCAAAGGTGATAATTACACCAGCATGTACTCAGTAGATTTGGATTTATGCATAATTAATCTCTGTGTTAAAGAGGCAGACAAGAGTGGCACAGCAGTTGTCCTTGCAAAGACGTAGTACTGAGACTTAATCAGTCTACCTCTTTCACCCACACATAAAATTCACCAACCACTGTGTATGCTGCCAATCATCAGTCAGGAGTCTGCGCAGGAGCGTGAGAATGTGCAAGGAAGTTTGTGTGGGTGTGTGCGTGCGCGCACAAACACACAGACGTGTGAGAGTGTGTTTCGTCGTTGGCATTGTGAATAGCCCCAGATGTTGTCCGCCTTTAATCTGTGGTAGAAAGGCCCAGCTGGGGCAAAAAGCACTAGGGGAGAGCCAGAGGAATGGAGGCAGGGCCCCAGCTGAAGGAGCTCCTGCAGGAGCAGGGTCACTTGCTGCCTTTCGTAAGCAGCCTGCTCTGGGAGGAGGCCTTTGGGGTGAAGCCTAGTGGAAGGAAAAGCCGAGGCCTGCCCTGCAGCAAAGCCTGCTGGGCCCAATCAAGACTCCATCTGCCGCCTGACCAGGCCTTCCCTCCCTTCACCTCTTTCTCTCACCTTCCTTATTTTTCCTCAATGGTTCTTCAAATATTAGCAGATTCTTTTGAATGATAACCGTTTCTGCTTAGTCATGATTAGCAGTTAACCTATGAGTCTAAAATCACAAACATTTTCAATTTATAAAACAATTAGAAGAAAGTTGTATAGCTACAGCTCTGAAATCTGACTGATTGAATAGACACCCACTCCATTCTGTGTCAATATAAAGAAATGAAAATGTGTTATTAACAAATAACGGGGCCAGATTAAAATAAGTACAAAATTAGATAATAGAGTATATAATTAGCATTTTCAAAAACTAAAAGGAACCTTAAATGGCAGGAATATACAATTATAGCCCAAAAAAGCTGTAATTTGTAAAGTTTAAAAATGGAAATGAACAACTGCAATATTTGCTTTAGATGTGGGATATATTTTGAGGAAGAAAGGGAGAACTTGACGACCTAATGACTAACATTCACTATTTAACCTCAACAAGAGTACCCACCTAACCTTTATACCAGATGATCTTATGATTCCAAATTTGACTGACTGATAAAAACCATAAAATCCAAAACCCAATCACTCTCCTCCACCCTTTGCTAAAATGAAGACATTCTCAGCAGTGGGACTGAATGAGAACTAGAAGTCTAACTGACCCTTTATTGGGGCAGATTAGTGCAGATTGCCCTGTTGGGGCCTCAGAGAGCAAACACAACTGCTTTTGTCAAAAGACCCTATAAAGAGGGAGAGGGAAGAGAAAATGGGGGAGGGGTGAAAACCCTCATTAAGAGATCATCCATTTTGGGTGTGAAAATGCTTCCGATCGAAATGTTTTCAAGGGGGGGTCAGCGCCTCTGTATGAGAGCGTGAGTGCAAGGATGCATGTTTGTGCGCGCTTTACCTGGCTTTGTTAGCTTCTTTAGTGACGTCCCAGGCCCATGTGATGAAGTTTTGGCTGAGATATGAGACTATGGACTCTGCACACATCATCTGGGAGCAGAAGACATTGCTGAGAACACTATCGTCATTATGGAGGTAGATAGCCAGCAGCTTTCTCTGAGGAAAAGAAAAAGCAAAAGAGCAAAAATTCATTATCTCCCATTTAGAGCAGAACAGCAAAGGGGAAAGGATTTTAATTTTAATAAGATCTTGTAAGTTCCAAACAACGGCATCCAACATCTCAACGGGCCTATGAAGACATCACATCCCCTAAGCCTGGCTCTATGCTTCTATCTTATTGCATGGAGGGGTTTAAAACAGCATACTCAGAACATGCCGCCCAAGCCTCCATGCACAGAACCCCTAGCACCTGCAGAGGCCAAACCCAGAGCCAAGCTAATACTCAAACCAAAATCAAATCAACGCGGGGTAAATAAAACTTTCTTTGAGGCCGCCAGCGACAACACAAAAAGCGAACAAATCACTTTATTTGTTTTGCATCAAATGCCAATGCCCTTCCTCTGCAGCACAGGTTAGCAAAGAGGAATGCGCATAATATTGATGGACGAAGGATTCACAGATGTTTACACCATCATGCGAGAGCAGCTAGTTGTCGGAACAACTAATTAAAAAACAAACACCGCCACAAACACTAAAGGTTTCTCAGGACGAGTCAGTGGAATAAAACCCAGCAAATTACAAAACAACTCGCAGCCCGTTTTCTTTTGCTGACCCCCTGACGTTTTTCTCTCCAGCACCGCAGAGGGATTTCAGAGTAGCCCATAGCAGTAAGCAGGTCTGGCCAATGAAGGAGATCGAGGGGAAAGCACGAAGAGATGAGAAAAAGTTTGGACTTTACACTGGTGTGTATGGAGCAAGGGCTAGAGTAGTGCTGCTGTGTTTGCACAGCGATTAGAGCTTTAGAATAAGCAGCATGGCTCCTAGCGGGATAAAACTCGGGCCTCTTTCACTTCTCCAATTCAACACCCTGAAAAGATTAAACACTCATGCTGGGCGTACAAGCAAATGCAGCATGGATGGAGGGAAAGTTTTTGCCCAAAAAAAAAAAAAAAAGAAAGAAAGAAAGAAAAATGAAAGCAGGGTGTGACATGAGACACACACACACACACACACACACACACACACACACACACACACACCTCTTTCACACTTGCAGACTTTCACCCCCATAATATTTTGCCCCGAAGCCATAAAGAAGTTGGTACGGAGTGTGAGAGAATGTGTTCACCTCGAGCTGTGAAGACGTTTTGACCTATTGAGGCTTCTAAGATTTCCTGAGAGGAGTGAGAGAAGGTATTCTCGCTAATAACAGTCTTTAGTCAGTTCCCTTCGTTTCACGCCCCTCTATTAGGACGGGCCCCTCCTTGCCACTTTCATCACATTGTTGTCCCACGCTCTCCCAGCTCATCTTTTGTGTGGCTTTTCTTAGCCTGCAGAAATCAGGGCTCAGTCCAAATTACTGGGTCTGTTCAGGGCTAGAAACTGACCCAAAAGCTCTCGTCCTGATCCCGACTTCATCCCACCTGCTCAGGACAGAGCAGGTTGAGAGGAATAAAGAAGGGAAGAAGGGAAGGAAAAAGGGAGGAAAAGAAGAAAACTGATCTGTCCTGTGAGCAGGAGTGTGCAGATTTTCACACAGCCGCTGTCTGATAACACTGAGGTCTCAGGCCCCTTAACAGTGGGCCACTGCGAAACTGCCAGTGGCGGTTAGGCTGTCCTGAGGATTAAAGCGCAAGACAAAAAACCTACTGCCAGCCGCTTTGCACTGCAAACAAAGCCGATCATTATAGGCAACATGAGTGGGAATTCAGTCATAACAGATCTGACCAGACACACTGACAACCTGTGCTACCTAATATTTATAGTGTTTTTATATTACATTTTTAAACTACAGTACCATAGCCTGCTTAAGTCAAAGACCATCCTTCATATCACTGGATACATTTTCACTTTGACAGAGACTCCTCCTACGAATCACAGAAAAAGTCTTATAATATCTCAAATGGTATGGGTATGTTGCAATACCAAAAAGAATGTGGTGTTTTTTTTTTAAACCAACATTATGTTATTGCTTTCAGAATAATGGACTGATAGACTGAATAATGACGATACAGATGTGGCTTGTGATTTTTGTGTACACCCAATTATACAGCTGAAGTAAGGAAATAGCTGAAAAGTCACTTTGTATTACTGGGGGATGGGAAATATTTCTTGTGAAACTCCAGTACGAGACTTCTATGCAAGTCAGACTTATCACAAGACAATAAAGATTAACGGCAAAAAATTATAAAAACATAGGAGCTTTTTCTCACACAAACGCATTTACATAGAAATCCATATGTTTCCTTTGACAGGCATCTGTCTCTGCACAGCACAGTGAATAGATGTTTGAATTGTAGGACGTTTTTAATTACAGTCAACATGAAGCATAAAGAGCGGGCGAGAGAGAGAAAGCGCGAAAGTGATCGGCCTCTGCAGCCTGTAGAAAAGCAAACAGTGGGAAATGAAGAGTTCATATTACTGCTCTCTCATGACCCCCACCCTTGGAGTACATGCATTCTGATCAATTGCTTTAACAGATGCCACAAAGCACTGAAGGGGGAAAAAAGAAAAAGAAAAGAGGGGGAGAAAAAAAAAAACTGCATTGATCAGCTAATGTCATTCTAACCAGCCAGAACACTGACAGTGTTTTACAAGTTTATACAAACAGTATGAAGGGAGTATGAGCTTTCGCACAGCAATAACATGAAGCGTTTATAACAACACAGGGTCACACAGATATTAAAAATATGACGTGTGGTAAAAGTTTTTGATCATATTACACTGGCAAAGAGCAATCATTCCACTCATTACTGCATACAAAAAAGTGAGGGTGCAAAACCTTCTTAAGGAATTATTCTTCCTCTGTGTCTGACTCCACTGCTCCACTATGAAGCAATCGTCTCATGCATAACGGATACGCTGGAGAAGCAATGAATTTTGATGCGTCTTTGTGTGTGAGCAAGAGTGGGGTTACTGTGATTAGCTGGACGTTAAGGGGATTTGAGCAGAGGCCTGGCTGTTGATGGGTGGCCTGACAGCAGAGTCTTACCACTGATCCCTGTGGCTGAGCTCAAGGGTCCTCAGCATTTTCATTAAGGGCGGATTGGGAGCATCACTGCCTCTCCAGAAACACTTCATCAAATGTAGTGTTTTACTTAGTGATTAGCCTCGGAGGCCTTTGAGAGAAGAGCAAGGACACACACACACTCACATAACATCCGTTTAATGAGCAATCGAAAGAGATGAAGGACTAAGACTTTGAACGGTCTTTTATGGAAGTGGGGACTGGGGTGTAATATAATACAGTTTGATGGGGGAAAGCAAGATGAATGAGAGGAAAGAAAATTAAAAGACAAAAAAGGGCCAGGGTAGTCAAGATGCTAAATAAGACAAAGCCTCTCACGCATGTCCGAATAACACATCTGTGGTCAATCGCGAAAAACACTACATATTCTAGACGTATACAGTACTGGAACGTAAAAAACACAAATAAATTATTTAATATCTAGTCAATAAGTACTAATTATTAATTTATTAATAAGCATTTTACATATACAGACTGTGAAACATGTCATTGTCAGAAGTTCATTTGATGAAATTTAACTTTAAGACTGAATGTGTCTTCTCTTGAGAACCTCCTTTGCAGTGATATTTTGCAATTCACCTAACATAAGGCAATATGCTAAGTAAAAACATAAGGTATATTCAAGATGTAGAAGGCAAACAGCCTCACCGAAGTGGGCTAGCTAACGAAAGCAAAAAGACATGGAAGGTCAGCACATTCTTTTTTTTTCTGCTGTGTTTATTTTCAGTGACACTGTGTACAGTTTCCTGATGGAGAGCGGCGGCCATATTGAGCGTGCTTGAACGAGGAGAGGAGATCAGCTGGGTAACAGGCAAAGCGCCAGTCGCGCCTCCCCCTCGTGCTCCAAAACCCCCCAAACATCTTGCTGCTTCCTCCCTGTCTAATAAAACTGTAATCCACACAAGCTGTCAGTTGATACAAGCCTCCTTCAGAGGCCGCGGCGGGAGAAGCAGCACTGAGCCGCTATAAATAAAGCTTCAGCTGTTCTAAAGGGAAACAGGCAAGTTTTAAGGGGGAATTATTTAGACGAGAGGGAGTAATTGTCAGTCAAAACGGCAGAAAGGTTTATATACCTTAGAAGGTTAAAGTGAAGCATGAGGATTTAAAAATGCTGCAAGTTTAGGCACCGCTTGATTTTGAGTTTTTACCAAAGTCTACCACAACTTGAGTCTGTCTCTTTTGACAAACCTTTTCAAATCATTTCATCGACAGGTAATTTCACACCACGTTACAAGAATCCATCTTGAATATATTTTCTGCTTGCAGAGAGAGAGGACAAGCAGTAAAAACAGTATCTATTCTATCAGTGAGAGACAATTATTGATAGATCTTAATCAAATTTGTCAGGTGACGTAAAAAGCTGATTTTGTCAAACAAATCTACTGCCTGCAAGCCACCTGTTAACAATACATGTTTAATATATTTGACCAGCTTTGCTACACATTTAATAATTATTTTTTCTGAATTTGCTGACAGGTAACTGAAGTAATGAGAAATGTACTCACATCTCTGGCTTTGCCATAGAAGGCCTCATGAGATGCTGCCTCCAAGGATCCAATATAGAAGACTGGATGGCAATCTCCATACCTTTCATGAATACAGAAAATCCATGAGATTAGGCATTATATAACTATGCCTCAGAGAGACATCTACAAAGTATGCATCTAATAGAGTGGAAAGTGAGTGGACACAGAGGGGTTTAAAAAAAATAATAAATCAAGCAGCACTGTTGTGTTTGATCCATTCATACCAACTCAACATCACAAAGTCAGTGTAAGTGCGGCGCTAAGAATGATCCATCACACAAATCATACCTGCTGTGGGGGCCCTGGCCATAAACATACAAAGTGAAAGGGGACATTAAAAAACTATGCTGTGCAACAGACAATCGAAGAACTAGAACTCCTGTATGGTCCGTTTTGTTGAGAAAATAAACAGTGACCGTAGAAAAAGGAGGTGGTAATAATGTTATGGCTGATCTCTGTATGTGTTAAGAAAAGGTATGTATTTATAAAAAAAAAAACATACAATAAAAAAAAAGATAAGAAAATTCTCAATACATTTATATTGTCCTTAAGGGGTTATGATACATCTTATATTGCAATGCTTGAATCTGTTACAATAAAACTTCTAGAAACTAATTAATAGTTCAGTCCTTTTAACTGTACAAGTAGTCTTAATTAATGTATGTTTAAACTGTATTTTAGTACTCTGTATTCTTCTGCACTCTCACCTTGATGAAAATTCGGCAGTAAAGTGCAGTAAGGCATCACCCTCATTTTCACTGTTTTCTGGCACTAGGTGAGAAAAAATAGACACAGCAAAATAATTTCAGTTTGTACAAGTCAACACAACTGATTCTCAATCAAAAGAAAAACGAATGATACACTTACTCATTGGAGACTTTCGACAACTCGAGCTTCCCATGCCAAAAATTTCAGATTCATCTACTCCAAATTCAGATGCATCCTCAAAATCATCCCCTTCACTATCACTGACCATGTGAACATCTGTGCACTAATGCAAACAAACAAACACAATTTACATATACATATATACAGACACACACGTATACATACATATATTATTTTTTTGACAGCTGTGGTCAATAATTTTATTATTTCACTTGTATTTATTCATTTGGCTTCTTATTATTATTTTAAAAAATCATATTAGTTGTTATCCTCTTAACTGCTTATTAAATCACTTAAAAAGAATAAAACATGAGTTTAAAACTATAAATGCTGTAAATAACTGTGCTCCCAATATCAGATTCTTAGAGAAAATAAATAAATAAATAAATCACAAGTGGTTAAAACTCAGGGGAATTCATGTGTGAACACAGAACAACTCAACTGTGACGACACAGTGTGTTACACTGCCCATACATGCAGTAAACACAGATTCCAACTGTGGACTGAGGTTCATCCTATACTAAAAATAGTACAGACCCAAAAGATCCTAGGAGGCGCCATGTCACTGATAAATTTAGTATTTCAAATAACTGCTTTATTAGAGTGCACATATGGTCAACAGAATGCTGAACTAAAAAAAATCCACATTCTTGAAATGTATTTACTATAACAATGACAGAAATCTTCCATACAAGATAAAAAATTTAAATATTATTTATTTACATATACCAACTCACATTAATGCAATGCTGAAATTTGATGAGACAAGTTAATGGAAACTACTAGTCACTGTATTACAATTTTATAAAATTCATCAAATGACATTAGCCCTGTGAAGGACTGGCACCCCCTCCAGGTTGTATTCCTGCCTTGTGTCCAATGATTCCAGGTAGGCTCTGGACCCACCTCGACCCTGAACTGGATAAGCGGTTAGAGATAATGAATGAATGAATGAATCAAAGGCATTAATACTATAAATAATTAATAGCATATATTTTGTGCACATTTTCCTGTATTGACTTTGTTTCTGATGGAGGTCTTTCTGAGAAGGTGCATGTTCAGAGATTGTATGATGAGTCATTTTGTATCACTGCACTGTACCTCCTCAGTTGGCTCAAGGGCAGTGGCTGGATATGATCTCCTGCATACACTCAGATGATGGCACGGATAGCTAATCCCAGAGGAGGCCAGCGTCATCTACAAACACACACACACACCATCAGCTACAGAGAAATATCAAAACACATGCAAAACCAAATCACATGAGCAAACCTACTCAAGTCCCTAAAGGCTGGAATGAGGCTGAGTAATGATAGGTAGGATGGATGATTGGTAGCTTGTGAGCTGGAATCATGAACCATCCAATCAACACAAAATCTTAATATTATTAAGACCATTAATTCTAGGAATATTATTCTGTTATCAACCTTTAGGCTTATTACGTAGTAATCACTAGGAATTATTTGGTGACTATCATGAAAATGTACTATGAGAACATTTCATGAAACTACAATAATGTAAACCTCGCTAATACAGGTGAATACATACAAAATATGTAAGCTGAACAATTAACAAATCTTCAGAAATTAGAGATTTACCTGGATTTATTTAATTTATAGTCAATTCAGCCATTAACTACAAGATTTTTCTTTTTAGCCCGAGGAAATACACCAAAAACAAAAAAGAGAAAATTCCACAGTAGCATATAAAATAGCAAATAGTTATACTATAAATGCTTTCAGACCAACAGTGACAGATTTAACAAACAAAGATGGGTGGTGGCTCATCACTTTGTGCAGAACTCAGAGCATTTTGTATGGGAAAATGGACACTGAGTTCACTGTGCCAGATATGAAAGGGACCATCTAGTGCAAAAGGCAACATATGCTATTGCATGTTGGTAAATGGCCTATTGCACATATGTAAAGATACAACTGATATGAAAGCTTACTGGGATTTTAGAAAGACAGATGCTGCCATAATGGTTATGTCTTTTCCAAAGAAGTCTATTTGGAGAGTCCAGCAAGACAATGTCCTCATTCTGTATGTGGCACAACATGCATGAAGCGTGGCTTTACACACAGAGTAAGTGTACTTGACTGGCTACCTTCCAGCTCAAAACGGTCTGCTATGGTGCATCATGAAGAGGATAATCTGACAAATGGTGACCATTGTAGGGCTGTCACGAATACCATTTTTGGACTTCGGAGCTTCGGCCAGGATATTCAGTGAATATTCAAATACTCTGAGAGTGGGGTGGTGTATATTGTTGTAATTAACCAAATCCGCTTCCGAACCCTGCTTTAATATCCCTCTCTCCAGACTGAGCCGTGGCTCAAAGCGTGGCTTTGTTTGCTGCACTCTCTAACCTGCGAACTAGCTCGCTAACTAAGGGCCTACAGCATACACAATTTAGCCAGTTTGAGTGGATGTGCTCTAATTTCAGGCACAAAGCTGACAAAATGAACTGTGGCGTCACCTTGCTTCATTTTTTTAGTGTGTTGTTTTAGCATGTTAGGCTGATTTATATGACTGAGTTTTAGGCTTCATTTGCATAAAGACTTTTATTTTGAAGAGCCTGAATACGGGTGGATTGGGGAGAGCACTGATTTTACTGCTGGAGCGTTGCCTTTATCGATAATCACATTTATCGAAAAATATCTGAATCTCAAAATTGGAAGCAGAATAGATAAACAATGAACAAATAACTGAATACCCCAATATTTGGGGCCAGCCCTCTTGTTTACAAATCAGCTCTCAGTGCCCACTGTAAAATTAAAGCTGCACTTTGGCTCCCAGCATGGCTCTGCTCGCTTAGTTGTTCGCCAACTCGTGCGCTACATGGTTCCACTAAGGGCAAACATAAACCCATGTACACAATGTAATCCAAACTTCTTTGAGGTGTAAAGCTGACAAAATGAACTGTCATGAAATGCTTCGTTGTAAGCATGTTGTTGTATCGCGTTAGGCTCTTTTAGGTTTAGTTCAAGACTTTATGTTGACAAGGCTGAATACATGTGGAGTGGAGTGTTGCCTTTATTGCCACTTTTATCAAAAAAAAAAAATAAAAAATATCCGAATGTCAAAATTATAAACCAAATACCCACCCAATGAACAAATATCCGTATATTCGGGGTCAGACCTAGACCACTGGCCGCTGAACATCTAAAGTTTAGTACCACGTAAGCATGTGCAAAACTGCAACAATTTGTATTTCTGTTCCCAAAAATGTGTAATGAAAGAGACACTATTTAACACAACGATATACATGCTTCTGTCAGAATATCAGACCATTACAGTCATCAAATTGTATTAAATTAAATGCATAATTACAATAATCACTTAACCTGATCAGCCAAAACCTTGGAAATCTTAAAATCTGCCAATTAATTAATGGTTCAAAAGAATAAAACAAAGTGCAGATTTTTGGGCAATGCACAAAATTTTGTTTCTTTAATTTTCTTGAATTTTAGTTAGGCCAGTTTGTTAAATTAAAAAGTTAACTGACTAAGAAAAAACAAAATAATTATTTATATTGATAATTTTCTATAACTGCCTGTCCAAAAACATGAATGAGGTCTGAAATAATTTCATGGAACATTTGAATATAGTCATAAATCTCTGCTACAGATTAGATTCAGAGTATAACATAATATATAATTTTCATCAAATCAGAAATCTGGTTTTAGTATGTAGATACAAAAATAGTCATATCTCTACTGATTTAAAAAGGAAAATCTTTATTAGCAAGTGTGCTTGCATCAGAGTGGGGCTGTGATATGATAGGGTGAGGTGCAGGTCTAGATGTCTCATTAACTTCCCATCTGCAGTGGAAATGTCAGCAGGCCTGCGCACTACAGGGACTCATTAAGGCCTGTCTACCCCTCACACCTCCACAACACCGCTGAACAGAATGCTCCTTTCTTTCTGATCACATCAGCTTTATCAACACTTACCTGCCATTTACTCAATTTACTCGCACTTACCCATGGTAGCATTCAAAATACATCTGCCTGTTTTTTTTGGCGAGGTCCTGCTTTTTTTTCCTCTCTCAACACTTATCTGTGTGTGTTTGTGTGTGTGAGTGGTTAGGCATTACGCTGATGCTAAGCTCAGCACTACATTTTGCAGTGAATTGATCATTTTGTCATTCAATGACCCTGATCATGCTCATCATTTTTTATCCAAAAAATTTGTTCTATGAATAGGGCTCTGATATTTAACTACATCAAAATGCTGCTTTGTGGCCTATTTGTCATAGGAGATGATCAGATATTTTTGGTCTAAAAAAGGGCAGGACTACACACAGCATGGGGTTGTAATCTGTGCTACAGTCAGGTTCTTGAACCAGCTGTGCACTGTGAAATGCGGAGGTAATTACAGCAGCAGCAATTCAGTTTTACATGTAGAAAAACTGCTGAATAATATTTACCCGTCAAAATTGGATTTATACAATCTGCTTACGCATACACACACACATGTTTTACAAATTAGTAAAATCCTCTAGAGACATTGGAAAATTACAAGTGAGTTGAATGCACCAGAGAGAAAAGCAACATTAGAGAAACCTGAACTGTCCACAGAGCAAACATTCTAGCCCACACAAAGAGATGACAGATAGTGTTTCTTTCCTTTCAGAACTAACTACAACAAGTTTACTGTACTGAGATGCCCTGTAAAGTCCAATGGTCTGAGCAGTTAAAGTACACTGAACACCTGGGGAGAAAACACTTAGGTGGATTGCCTTATTGTCCAAACACCTGAGATCTTTTCTTCATGGGTGTCATTGAGAGGGTAGCTACCATTGGATAACACAGAATAATCTTTTCTACGATCTAACCTAAAGACTGTTGTTGTAAAAGACAGTACCCAACAAATCAATGATAAAACCAATAATATATATTTTTATATTCCACAGTAAAAGATGACCAGCCTTGAGTAAGTTGTTTACTAGGTATCATCAATTGCAATTAATTTTGTTTCAAGGCTTCTTTTATGTGTGCAATTTATTTTTTTGGGTAAGTACTATATTATTCGGATGAAGAGGGATATTAAGGGGATTTAAATTCCAACTCAAACTAATAACATTATGAACATTTAAATACAAACCTACATTCACAAGGAAATACTTTTTACTTTGATTTAAGTAAAAACACACATGCTTTTAAAGCTATATTATATTCTTTTTTTCCCAGTTTAAAATAATTGTGTGTCATATGCTTTGTCAGTTAAATTTAGTAAGGACAACTAAGGAGAGCTGTCACTTTAAGGGAGAGTATTGTAGAGCTGCAAACCAGTGCCTGGCTCAATCATCCTTCTCCTCTCTCAGTAATCAAATATGAGAATACTAGCTAAGGCTTCTCAATACTAGGACTTCCTCGTGCCCTCATAAGAGTTTAAATCAAGTTTCATCACTTCATCATACAATGGGGATTTGGAGAAGGGGCAGAAGGAGTTGAGGATATCAGAGACTGAACATATGAAGTAGAGCCTCGTTACACACTTAGTGCCCCTTTCTTCCTCTCACGAGGCTGAGAGACAAGCACTGCTGGCTAGTTGTATGCTTAAGAGCCGCAGGCTACAGGGGAAAGGTCAACACCTTCCCCCACCATCCCCAGCAACCCTTCCCTAAAGCCCTGCTCCAGCAGTGCACAATGAACCAACTCTCCTCCTTTTGGATTCTCTTAATTACCAAACGCATCAAAGGCCCTAACACAGGGGAGACGTACAGAAGATTTCTTTTTCTTTTTATCTCTCCAAACAAACCTTGCACACTACCTAATTCTTTAACTTTTTTGTACTTTTCCATTCTTCTCTCTGCCAGTGAGGGTGAGATAATTGCTGCAGACAGCTGCAGTGTCTACTTCTGAGCTACACCAACACATCACCCCACCTAGTAAGTAAAAGAATAAAAAGAAAAATACAGGCATATAAGGGAAAAAAAGAACTGACAAAGCCCCACCCTAAACACCTGCTGGATGGTGCAGGTTGTGGAACTGGTTGTCAGCCACTGACATTACTAAAGCTTAGTCAACCTACACTAAACCATAAATATTATCTTACCTGTCTTTTCTCTCCAAATTTGCAGGATAAGTTCAACATAACAGTAAATTGATTACACAGTTTATATGACTTGATAAACAATGCTTCACCTGAATCTCACCTGTGATACAATTATATCAATATACAGTTATATTGTAAGGTTATATATATATATATACATATATATATATATATATATATATATATATATATATATATATATACATATATATATATATATATACACAAAATTAAAATAATCTTTTAAATAATCCATCTAGTAAATCAATACAGAGCAGGCATCAGAGAGTAAACAAAATAAATAAATAAACAAACAAGGAGCTAATGAAAGTTGAAAAGCAAAGCAGTTGTTGGAGCCCTGTAAAACCTAGCTGGAAGCCTGCCCTGAAGCATCAACACATTGGACAGGACATGTAAAGCATGTTTAAAGTCAGGCTGCAGGGGCAAGAAAGAGAGTCAGAAGCAGCAGGTTGGTGGTTTGGTGGTGTGAGGAGGTGTGTATATCTCCCCGCAGACAGCAATCTCACCAAGGGCTCTGGCAGCTTAGCACTGAGCCCTGTCGCTACGGCAACCAGCAGGCCCAATAAGCCTCCTCCACGAGTCTACAAGGTGAAGAGCCCATAAGAGGCGCAGGGCACGCAGCCCCTCAGAGAGCAGCCGCAGTAATACATTAGCAAACACCCTGAAACACTGGATAAATGTCAGCAATTATGGGGAACGGACTCTAATAAGGACGTTTCAGAGGCTGTCAATCATTCCCACAGGTGTTTCATAAGGCTGCTGGTCAGGAAAGAGGTGTGTGTGTGCGTGTGTGAGAAAGAATGAAAAACAGAGAGAGTAAGAATTAAAAAAGCGAGAGAGAGAGAGAGAGATGTTTTGGATCACAATATCACAACTGACCCACAGACTTCCACTTATATATTGCTCCATATGATCCGTTTTGTGCTTAGTAAGTAAAATTACTATATATTACAATGATAAACTTTCTGATAACATCATTGAAATTATCATTACAATAAAAAGATTACTGCATATTTCCTTAAAAGTATGATTAGTCCTGTTTAACTAGACAGTGCAAAATTAGAATAAATCCTACCCAGGTTTTTACATCAATGTACGATGCAAATGTTGCCCCCTTTTCATTGTATATATTAAACAGCTGATTGTAGATATAGTAATAGATATGTTCTGTTAATATTTGCAGATGCTATATTAATGCCAGATCTGCTTATTTAAAACCTGAAAGAGACTGACACAGATGAATAAAGATGAATGTTAGTGAAGAAAGCAAGAAAAATAAAGAAAAAACTGAGGTCTGTCCAGACCTGGCTAAGGAACATGGAGTTTTTACTGGGGTTTATGTATTGAGAATGACAACTATAACACCACCATTAAAACACTCCCAAATAATAATATTGTTCAGCGTAGGTTTACTGGGTTTAATCTGGGATTTAAATAATTGTTAAACACTCTATATATTTATATTACTACTACTCAGACTATTATATAATAATATGTAATAATAATAATTCTATAATAATACTTCGGTTGTTATTGTTATTATTGTTGTTGATAGTAGTAGTAATAGCATTCACATACTAGTACTTTGCAATAATGGAAGGTGTGCTTTGTGATAACAGAATATGTGCCTAAATGAGCATCTGTTATGAAGTTAAATTCAAACCTAAAAAAATACAGAGAACTTATTTATATATTTTATTTTACCGCATTAAATGAAAATGTTAGCTGGGGAAAAAAAAAAAAAAAAACAATTACAAAGTAATTTTATTTGTGGAAAAACAATGTTGCATATACTTGGAAAAAATTTTTTTCTCCAAGCCATTCCTTTTGGAGATGACCATCTGGAAAGTTTACCCCGGTTAATTTAAATTTGAAGAACTAGTTTTATACAGTGAACTGAAATACATTTAGTAAATAAATTTACTTTAGAAAAGAATGTGTAGTAATATGTATTGTATATAATCTACAATTTCTTTCGGGATCAATAAAGCATTATCTATGTTGTCTTTGTGTATATATTCCTGCAACACTGATTACTGGTGAAGGGAGTTACTGCAAGTTTTGCAATATTAATGAACACTTAAAAACAGCAGTAATCAATAGATCATAAATTAGTATTTTGAATAGTATTAGGAGTGTAGCATGCAACAGCCTTATAGACAAATTGTTAGAGGATGATACCTGGAAAGTCAGCACATAAGAATCAACAAGTAAATAATGCCAACAAGTAAAGTTGCAACATCTGACCAGAGGCCAACAATGGTGGGGCATTCCCAAAAAACATAAGTGTGAATTTTATTCTAGCGTCACAGACACTAAAATACAGAGCTACCTTTACATAAGAAAACTTTCCAAACGGATGAGGTGAGTTTAACAATCAATACACTGGTGTACAAGCTTCCTGGAGGGGGAAAATGAGAATGATTTTACTCCATAAATCACTTATTCTAATATTTAAGTGTACTGAAAAAAGTAAAAGTCACTGAGTATGCTGTGTATAGACGGTTGTACTTCCCACTAGGGCACTTAAATATCTTCTGAATTAATCAGAATAAATGAAAAATCACTTCCAAGTCTACTTCTGTGATAATCAAATGTAAACTCAGACACCACATGTAAACTAGTCAATGATAAGTTTTTTCCTTTATCTCCAATATAACCGGGAATAAAAAGTTGTTAAACAATATGAGAAAAAGTAAGGGGCAATGAAGGCAAGGTCCAGCAGTAATTGTATTTTTAAGCCTTCGCTGTCCTGTGTATTGGTAGAAATCCTGGGAGATGAGACAGGGTTAATGAGATATGCATAGAAACAGCCTGTCTGTCATACAGGGGGGCTTTACACTCTAATGCATCACCACCTATTTCAGTACATACCCGGGTCATTATTAGAGGCCAATGTTTTTAATATCTCCTCTTACTGAGCTTGGGAAAGATGAGCTATGTGGCCAAGCACAATTATGCCACACACAAAAAAAAATCATAATACTTTTGCAGGCATTTGTGGTTTAATGTGATCTAAAGAGTATTTGTGAGTGACATGCCTCTTCACTCAAACCAAGCTTGTGCACACTTCAGTTGATCAAGTGGGCATCATCTTTGGTGTGTGAGAGGGAGAGAAAAGATGGACTGACTTTATCCCTGTTATTTTTTTTTGCTAAGAGGCAACATTGGTACGTGACAAAAACAGTTTTCATTGCTTCACTTAAAATAACTGAAGGTATAACTACCTAAAATATGTGACATACAAGATAATTTAACCTGAGCTTGTCAACAGGACATTCAATATTCAGATGGCATATGCAACAAACTATAAACGATAATGTGCTGGTAAATCAGGTGGAAAAATGTTTCTCAAGAAAGTAAACTTCTGTCAGCAGTAAATCACACAAAATGGGTTTTAATATGTGGTTTGCAACGCTATCCTTTTAACCAGTAGTTTTAAAAAGATATAAAAGCTTAACTGGTCAAATGGATAATAATACAATTGCACAATTGACATGGAAAATGTTCCCATAGTTTTATATAGCTGATTGTCATATAAGGGCAGTGAAGGTTTGGGTGATCCTCAGAGTTCAGTTTTAGGGCCTCTTTTGATCGATGTGACTGCACAGAAGTAAAAGGCAGGGAGCAGTGACCAGGGTGGGAAAGGTCAGTGACACTCTACAACATGAGCTTAAATGTCCACAGCCAGGGGACAACAGAGAGGAGCTGATCTGTGACATCTTAATTAGTTTCAACATCACCAATATGGAGAACCCCAAAATTCAACAAATCTATCTAATAATGGCACTTAATTCATTTAATAATTTTTTTCTCTGCAAATAAATTATACTATTACAGTATATTTAGATATTGTCCCAAAGTCTTTTTGTTAAAAACAAAACGACTTACTGAGTCATCAGAGGCTGAGGCAGGCCAGCCATCCCACTGTTGATGTCGTACAGGGATGTTTGTCAAGTCTGAGATGTTCCTCTTCACCTAAGATTACAGTAAGAACAATAAATAAAACAAGAATCTGTGTATGAATCAAAAAATGCCCCAAGTAATTTTTTTTTTTTACAGTTATGTTTGTTCAGTAACAAGATTATACATTCAAAACAACAGTCTGTCTGCAACACAAAAAGAGGCACAGCTTGGACATAGGGAGGGAAGGGGACTAGGACAGGGAGACATTCCGTGGATACCTCACTTAATACCCAATGCTAACAGTCCAATGGACAGTATTTCTCTTTGGCCATTCAGCTGCCGTGTATCTGCACTTAATAACATTGCGTGCTTTTAAACAGTTCAAGCCATCCTTCAACCCAGCAGCCTTGTTGGTTTAAAACCCAATGCCAGCCTGATGAGCGGAGGGTGACAGTGATCAAAGTGGGTGTTGCTCTAAACTGGACGGGCGCAGATTCTAGCGCATTACCCCCGTAGAATGTGCTACCCTGCGGCGCTAGATACAGAAGCAGAGCAAACTATCCATTGTGCTGAAAAGCCCTCCCCGCACACGGCCAAATCCCACAGCAGGCACGCCGAGTGGACACGGACCCTCAGCCAGACCAAGGACTTGTGCCCATGGAGGCAGAAACTATGGCCACATGAAGGCTAAAAAAAACAAAGGATATGAACCAGAAGCTGAGGTGCTGGTGCCGAGAGGAAAACAGCAGATCCTTCTATAAACATTTACATACCCAAGATTAACCCAAAAATATGTTTTTAGCAGTGAAGCACTGTAATGTAGGACAAGCCATCGGTAGCTCAGTGTTAACAGGGATAAAACTACATGCTTCGCTTGGCCAAAAGACAATGGAAATTCAATAGTCTTTTATTCTACATAATGTAAAGTGTGTATGCCCAAAGGCACTGTCCTGAGTGCTTTGGTCAGGTACACATACACAAGAAGGGGGGAAAAGGACTCAATATTCAATGCAGTACCTCAAGTCAAAGACTGCCCCACTGCACACACTCAAACATCTACCAGCCCACACACTTGGCTGTGCGCTATGCTTTATGAAGTGAGCAGAGGTCAGCCGGGTTGGCCAGTGTTATTACAGAGTGTAATATCTGTGTTTGACCAGAGGGCTACAGGGATTTGGCTGCCCAGGCCTGACCGGCAGGCAGCCGTAAACACCTACGCTCGGCTGTAATGAAGCGTTTAGGGTCAGGGGGCACTGCAGCCCAAGAGAAAGAAGAAACTAATGCCAACGCGGAGGTCCCGGCAGCAGCATTTATCCGTCCAAGCCCACAGGTCCTCTGTGGGACTCTGGCATTTTACTGCTCTCTTCCCTAGGCCTCCTGTTATGAGAACCAGCCTACTGTCAATATTGCCAAAGTCTTCTTACTTCTAGCAGAGGGATTTCCATCATGATAAAGATTCAAAGCAAATCTCTTTATTATGTCCAAATTTCACAAGAAGATTCAACATGGATAAAGGTGTAACAAGTTGTTTAGACACCCTGAAAAACAGCAAAACCTATGGAAAAGTAGCAAAAATCTTTATTTAAAAAAAAAAAAAAAAAAATTATATATATATATATATATATATATGAAATACAAATTAATGAAGATACAGTTTGTGGTTAAAGTGGTTAAAAATTGAGACAAGCAGCCCTATATGGCTTTTTGTCTGGATTTGTAAAAACAAATGCGTTCATCATTAACTACTGAAGAGTCAAGAAGTCAAGACTTCTCATTAAATATATTTTCAGACAAGATATTAAATATATTTTCAGTAGATGTATATTGCTGATTCTTGAATGTAATGTGATGAATGTAATGAATGTAGTGTTAAGAGACATTTTGGGTATCTGACATTTGTATCAGATCATAAACCATTTTTGGTAGAATATAATGAGATTTGATTAAAACAGAAAAGACGAGGCTCAGTTCTATTAAATTCCGCTTCTGATGACATTTCCTTTTAAATGCCACAATAAAAGGTTCGGTGATGGAGGAAAAAAAGGCTTCAGCTGAGAATGAGAAAAAAAAATATCAAAACAGGTTGACATTATCTGATAAAGTACTGTATGATCACTTGAATAAAGACATTTCTGCTGCCATAAGGAAATTCATTCTTTTTCTTAAAGTTACATTCAATACCAGGGATCTGCGCACTACAATTTCTACCACTAGCATTTACACTACAGTATAAAAAACGTCAAAGGAGAAAAAAAATTCCAGGAAATATTTCTGCAGTTGATTCGTCAACATACAGGTTGCCTCAAATAAATACTGCAGAAAATCTTTGAAATATTTGATAATAAGTCTAAAGGAAAAGAAAAATCGTTCCACACAAATGCCATTGCCTGTTATGTTTTGCTGCCCCCTTACTGTCAGAAGCAAAACTGCAGCGTTTTGCTCACTAGAGCAGTTTGCTTTTTTGCACTGTAAAATTAAGAATGCAGTATACACATGGAACGTCACTGCATAATCGATGAAGAATATGAGAAATAAAAGCTAAATAACTTAGACAAAAAATAAACTTGAAAAGTTAGTGTTATGTAATTTAGCAAATATAATTACAATGAAAAATCTAATTAAAGTACACAGTATTTTATAGATGTATTTTTTTTAGATGGTGTACTTCAGTTAGTGTACACTGATAAAGGCAATTAACACAAACATAACACTCACTTAAAAGCAACTCTCACACACATGCAGACAAGCACTCCTGCTCTCTCACTCTCTCTCTCTCCCACTCCCACACACACACACACACACACACACACACACACACACACACACACACACACACACACACACACACACACACATTAATGATCCAATCTCTCTAAATGCCAAGTACTGGTAATCCCTGGCTGGAGAGGAATCAAAGAGAAGAAAAGGTTGCCGTTAAACAGTCACAAGCTCTTCAGCACCAGATGCCTTTCATTCACACTCTTTTACTCTCCATCTTTCTTTTCTTCCTCTCCGCTCGTCTCTCCAGCTGCAGGGAGAAAAACAGCAGTGGCGGAGAAATCCCTGGGACAGCTCGTCTGGTCACGGACGGAGGAGCACTATCGGCCGGCCCTATTCTAGCCACCACTTTCCTGGCAAACATTTGCTCTGAGGCTTAGCTCGAGACGGCACTTAGGGTTTGGGAATGCCAATCAGAGGGAGACAGCGAGGACCGGGGCCCAATGGAGGCAGGGACAGGGTGCGTTCCCTGGGAGCCACAAGGCAAAGCAAGAGCCTTTGGCAAAGACAAACAACAGGACACTCTGAGACTCTCTCTCTCTATTGATATGCACAAGCAGAAAAAGCATCGGCTGGTCTTCAGCAAAGACAAAAGAGAGCAGAGAGAGAAAAGATGGCTTGTGGTAGCCTCCATATGTGGTTGTGTGGTGGTGAATAGGCAAGAGGGCAGAGCTGGGATTGGGACAGCTTCGTGTTGCTGTTTTGTTGCTTTTTCACACAGGCCTTTTTAAGCACTTTTAGGCCATGTCTGTAAGAAAAAAAAAATGCAAACAAACACCACATCCCCCTCAAGTTAGTAACTTTTTAACATCTACAAAATGTTAGAGAGGAACATTGTGCTCCCTGCTGAGCTTTTCTTTCCCAGCCTTTCATTTATATTGTTCTAGTTGAAGCTACAGTAAAGCAAAAGCTTAGACCTTTGGTGAAGAATATGAAGCAATGCATGATTTCTCTGAAATCTTCATCATTATATCAACTACCTAAGTAACCCGTGAACACATACCAATAAGTACACAGGTGCTATTAATGGTTGTATAACTTAAATATCCTACATGTATAATTCTGGGACAAGTAAATCTGCATATATTTTTCCTCTCTCTCTCTCCCTCTCTCTAATACTGCTCCCACTTTTGTGCCAAAACCTGGAATGCCTAAGTATTATTGAGTGTGAGGCAACTGCGGCCTGTTTGAGTCGGCTTTGTCTACACACTGGCTCCCCTACCAAGCCAGCGGGGCCTGGTCCTCCTCTCCTTTTCCCCTCTCCCCCGCTCCTCTCGGCAGGCCACCCTCCTCAGTTGTTGTAATCCCGGCAGAAACACTTAAGGTTCACAGTGGGTGCTCATCAAAACCATCTGCTGGGGGAAGGGGAGCGCTCGTCACTCGCGCTTTAATCTCTTCAATTAGCACCATTACAAACCTGTCAAGTAGTCTGATTACTGTAATGGTGACCAGCGCCATCGAGGCGGCGGTGCTCTGAGCAAAAGATGCTGGGAGCAATGAAGGTAAAGCTGGCTGCTGGAGTGGTGTTACTGCTACCACAGCGAATGCTGACTTAAATACAGTATATAAAAAGCAAACTAACCAACAAAGCAAATAACCAAGAAATGGCAACAAAACTGCTCCAATTTAACGACAAGGAGGAACGATATACTGTCAGAAGTGGATTTTACCTTATTCATAAGATAACATTTTAGTATTAAAATAGTTATGGGTTTCATAGGATACACAAAATATTAAATGAAATAAAGGAAAATAAAATGTCATATTTGTCAAAAAAAAAATTTTGGGAGTAAAATTTTAAAGAAGTAACGTTCAATAAGCATCAAGAAGAATGTCAATTCACAAATTAAATTTATATATATATATATATATATATATATATATATATATATATAAATTGGCTTATTAGCAACAGCTTATAACAACTTATTTACTTATTTATTTAACAAAGGACCTTTTACATTTACATGATTTATTTATTAAACAAACCTCAAATACATCTCTAACGACTTTAAAAAAAAATAAATGAACATCACAGATGTGTGTTTCTTTGCCACAGGTCTGTGTAGGCCCAACGTGACTCCCCCTGCACAGGAGGGGGCTAAAGAAGACTTGTCAATCTGTAGGGAGCTTGTTACACTTGACGTGGAGCGTACTACCTGCTGTGAATAATTAATGGAGCCACTGGCTAAGGGCTGTGTGCAGGTTACTGGGGCAGGCCAGGGAGAATGCAATGGAAATGAGGGTGGGGCTCCGTATTGGAAATGAAGGCACTTAGGTTTTGTGTTCTTAACACACAAATGTATATATGGCAATGCTGTGTGTAAAATGAAGAGCTATAAAAGGAAGGTGTTCATACAGCTCCAGCATGAGAGGGTAGGGAGTTGATTAACTTTGGGGGTTAGTGGAGGGTTGTATGATGCTAAACCTTCTCTTCTAAAGTAGCAGGTCTGGCTATAGCAGCCAGAATGATGAGTGAAAAGCAAACACAGAACTAGAGTCTTCCAATGTATTGATTAATATTTCATCTCCTCCCTTTCATCTAATCCACTGTTTAATTTTGCACTAAGAAATTAACCATCTCCCTCACAGGCCCACTCCACAAACATATTCCCCCAAAACGTCCCTAGCACATGCCAATTTGCCCTGAGATCAAACAGCTTTGGGTCGTTTAGGCAGACCGTGGCTGTGTGGACAGCTAAAACCAGACTGGAGAAAGGCTGAACAGGAAATGTATTTGCTCAGTCATAACCACATACTGGGTGGACATACTGTTCCCAACTGTTCTCTAAACCAAGTGACTTTTCATACTGAACAGATAGGAACGTCTACTCTAAAAATGCTTTATTGTTTTTAGGCTTTTACAAATATTTTACAACACTAAAATATACAGAAACTGGCTTTGAATTTAATACTGGACATACAGGGAAAAAACAGGACTTTGTAAAAATAAATAAATAAATAAATATAAAAATTAGGATTTCGTTCTTTTTCTAAGCCATTCTCCAAAATTCATGACAATTTCAAGGTCATTAAACATATTAAATATCTTGTTTTATATATTTTTCTTTGTTTGTTTGTTTGTTTAAACATAGATCAAATTGATATAAAAATAATTGCTTTCGTTTTTCTTTTTCCTTACACCTACCTCCCAACGTTTTGGGAATGTTAATAACATTTATTCTTTTTAGAATTTTTTGTGTGTTGGATGCATTTTTTTTTCTTTCCACAGTAGTGTTTTCAGGTTCCAATTTACTAGCTGTAATGTGAAAGCAGGTCAGGATTGCCAACCCATTTCTAAGATTTAATTTGGTTTACCTGGAACAAAATAACAAATAAAACCCTCATGTACCTGTTATCAGCAGGGTTAACACCAGCTGATATTATCAGTGCAATAATATATTGTTCTGCCCATACTAGAAGCAGTTTTATATTAACAAATATTCAGAGAGTCTGATGTGTGTACTGTCTCACCTCCTGGATAGTTCTAGTGGCAGGGAAGTTGAGGCTGTATTCTCTCTGCGCTTCCCGGTTGCTGATGATCAGCAGGTAGCTTTGATTTAACGTCTCCTGCTGGACGCTGCTAAATAGAGGAAACAATAAGAGGAAAAATAAGAGTGAGTTAGAGTCAAGCTGAGGACGAGTCAGGGCTCGCACATGCTACTCTCCCTGCTGTGAAGAGAGCTTCATTCCATCTCCCCAGAGCTTGTAGGCTCAGACAAGCCCCAGCTACATAGCTCTCCCTCAACCTCACCACCACAGCCCCAGATGCATGATGCCTGCCAGTCTCAGCCCAGCAGGAGGTGGGAGGTAGGAGCCATGACATGCCCCCAACACACCTCCACTCCAGAGCCATCTGGAGATCTACACTATCCTATAGATCTAAGCTAGGAGCCCTAATCACTTCTCAGAGTTGCCAGAGGTCCCATGGTTCTGCAGTATGTGCCTAACAATTTGACCAAGATTCAGGACTTCTGTTTCACAAGAGACACAAAGCAGACTTCAGAGAAGACTCCAGAACAACGTAACACTTGGCTAATAACAACCGGCAGAGGTTAAGTAGCATTTGAGCAAACGTGCTGCCTGTGAGCATGAATATGAATCAACAGCTTAGAGACGAGTCTGCCGGCTAATCACGGTTCAAACGTAAGCGGCTAGGAAGAGGAGAGTCTGGAATTAATGCACAGTACACACATTAATTATGCAACCGCTGCCTTAATCTGAGGAGCTTTGGACAAGCTTATGTTAACAGAAGCCCACATTTACTGTAATGACAGCATATTTACATTGACTAAAACTGTGGAATCAATATGTAAATGTAATGTTTGTTGTAGCTAGCAGGGAAGATTGGAAATTGGCGCGGCCGAGGGAACAAATGCATATGTGATGATGCAGAGAACAGGCAAAGACGAACAGACAAAAAGGAATCAGAAATGTGTTTTTCAAGTGAGAGTACATGCCAAAGAAGATAAAATGTAAAAAAAGGACTTAAACATTTGTATTTGCAAAATGGCTAAATATCGAAATGAAAATAAAAATGGAAATTAAACAGCAGATATACTACATATACATGATATATCAGAGACCATATTCATGTATTACCATATTCATGCTAAATATCGAAATGAAAATAAAAATGGAAATTAAACAGCAGATATACTACATATACATGATATATCAGAGACCATATTCATGTATTAATTTTTTCCCAGTCAATATGGCTGTTAAAGGTTACATTCTCAATTTTAATTAATTAATTAATAAATAAATAAATAAATACTGAACTTTTCCTCAACATTTGCTAGCTCTAGTCTGCAAACCGGTCTAATGTGTCTATGATTCCCCAGTGTTCATGAATATTTTTTGCTTTAAAATTAAAGTCTTAGATAGGCGCCCTTGAGGTTTTAGACAATAAATAGAACTCCAAACGCTGAAAAGCATGAATTAGTGCTCCATAGATGGATAATATTTAATGATTTTTGCTGTAGATGGAACTAATTGTAAATCTGGGAGAGCACTAACTGCATGGAAGTAAACACAGATCAAAAGTGCTACAAAAATAAACAACTAGAATTACAAATGAGTTTCTGTGGTAATTCAGTGAATAAAAACTTACAGACAAATTAATCTTCCGCAGGTACCAACATCATCATTGTATTTCCTCAAACATGCTGTGCCCCCTTAAAAGATGTGGAGCTTCTGAACATAAACCAGAGAACAGCATTTCCCCAGTCATAGGCATTCCCTTTATGTACAAGCTACTCATTTATCCGGAGACATTTCTGGAGATATTACATACATGCTGAAATACATAAGCATACTGGTTTCATTCAGAGATGAGCCCCTGTTTCCCCCCCAAGAGACCCCAAGCACAGCACAGGAACAGACTTTAGTAAGTCCCTATGTCTAACATTCCCCTTCTAGACCAAACACAATACAACACCAGGCACCATTAAATAAAAATACAAACATACACTGCGCCTTATTTTCTACTTAGATTGCCCCTCTCCACCCATTACTTGAAATGTGTTTATATTAAATATTTTAATAAAACAACTTTTTTTCTTTTAATTAATGCCAGACTGCCAGATTCTTTGGGTCTCTTTATCTCAGAGGAGATCAGTCAGAAAAGAGACAAATACCAAATGTGGCATGACTCATTTGTATTTGAAAAATCTGGAGTTCAAATTAAAATAACCTTAAACACACAGATCTTCTGGAAGCAACAGAAATAGATAATTTGGTTTAAATTATTCATCAGGCTCCATTATTTATGCTGAAGATTAACAGCCTGGATGACTCTCAACGATGATATGATATGAAAGAGAGAGTGCAAGTCAGGGTGGGGACTCTGTGTGTGTGTGTCTGTGTGTGCGCGTATTATGCTTGGCTCATCACTGGATTTCTGTAACTACCTTGGACAGAGTCTCTCCTGAAAGCTCCACAGCCGGCGCATTATTTGCATTCAAACAGGGGAGAGAAATGAGCAGGCTCAGAGATGTGAGGATATATTTGATTAATCTGTTTGGTGACTGCTGGCAGAGGTGTGCTTTGCAGTAATTGCCTACAGTGGCTTTTATTTGTTAAGTAATGTCCCATTTTTACAGCCTGCTCCCAATTATAACAGTGAGACCTCATTCATGATCATGAACTAAAACAACAAGCTGAAAGAGTAACGGCCAACTCTCACGCCCTCATCTTCTGCAGGCACAACCTGAAAACACTTACTGCTAGACAAAACACATGCCAGTACAAATCATACAAACCATCATATTAGAAAGTTAATTCAAAAAACGTATTTCTAAATCATTTTCAGGCTGTAGGTCCAATGTAATTTATTTCTTAGGGTACTATCAATGATGTAATTTTACTTGACAGTGCTGAAGAGTAACCAACAACTGGATTTCTTATTTCTGCTGCAGATGTTTAGACCCAGGATGGAAGACAACTGAGGACATTGAAGGAAAAGCAAGAAGGTTTTAAATGTTCCTTTACATTTAGTATTCATTTACACCTTAATATGATGCTCTGGCCAATTACATTTCTGCAGAACATGGACAGCGATGATATGCATGATTCCTCATCATACGATGCCAGCCTTCACCTACCTAACTTGTCAGCATTGTATAATATTTGAAATATCAAATACAATTTCAATACTAATTAGAAGACACAATCTTTCTAAACATAAATATCTAGAGAAAACCATAGTAAAAGGGCAAAATTTAAACAGAAATCAATTTTAAAAAGAAAAAAAGCTCCATTCTTTTCATATTGGAGTTTTCTGTTCTTTACTAAATGAATAATGTCAAGGTCACATTTCCGGCTGATATTAATGACTGTACATGGCCCATTAGTCTATGAGCCGAAACAAATTGTTGTTTTAATAATGTGGCAGACTATATGAAATATCTGTCTTCCTTCTTCAAAATTCACCACAAACAGCAACTTTGTAACTATTCGCTTCTGATCACTTTAAAGCTGACTAAATATGTAACTAACAAAACAAATGCAAAGTCAGTTTCTTTCAGTTTGTTATGTAGTAAAATAACATCACTGCTCAATGAATCTTGAATAAATACTGAATGCTTATATGTTTAACGAATTATTTATTCCCTGTGTTCCCCGTTCACATCTATCTAGACAAGCAGTGATGTCCAGTTTGCACCCACAGCTGCAGGTGCTGCTCCAATGTGGCAGCAGGGGCACAGCTCTGAAGGAACTGCACTGACTGTCTATCAGGGTGTGACAGTTATTTATAACTACCTAACAGCTTGCCTGCTCACTCTGCTGGAGGTCCTCTCTCTTTGCTGGACTGGGAGGCAACACAGTTATTGGTGACAATGGGGTCACTGCACACCCAACTCTCTCAATCACACACACTCCGACTTTCTCTTTTATCTCTCCATATGTCTGAGCACCCTACCTTGACTCCACAAAAATAGTACCTAGGAGATAATGAAGTTTGACACCAGAGATCTGCAAGGTTGTGGTCACTGGAAAGTGTGCCATTTAATGTGAGACTTCTGAGGGGTATGTTCCAAAACATCTTCCCAAGTATAAAAATAAAACAGCTCTCAACCCAATCCTCTCCTGCTTCCCAAAGGGATAAATACCAGCTAGATGTCCACTAATAATTCAAGTTTATTTAAAAAATAAATAAATAAAATAAACCACATTTTAAACTCTCTTTAGAAAAGAAATTTTAGATATGAAATACCTCATGAACTATATCAGTCATTCACGGGAATTGGAATGGCATCACAATGAGTGCCCCCCCCCCCCATATATATATATATATATATATAAAATAATATTTGCTTTGATTCACTGACCAAACAAAATGCTCTATTTATTTGCGCTGGTTAAAAGTACCATTGATTAAAAAAAAAAAGTTTTACCAATGCATGTTATTTCCATTTCTTAAAAAAGTTTAAATATTGATAAACTCACAGTTCTTCTCACGATTAATGAAAATGCCAACGGACCAATGAACCAAGGATAGACAAAATAATTTGTTGAAGGCCTGATACAACACAGCAACAAAGAAAAATTATCATAAAATCTGATTTAAGTGGAGGCACAAAAGCGTATTAAACACATAGTGTGACAAACGAGATAAAAAACCAAACAGCAAATCGATGATATGTTTGGAACAGGGCATGATTATCACATTAGTTTAGAGCCCATTAATAACTTTTCTTCTCATCTCTATTCACACTTTGCAGTACAGTGTCCACACAAGTTGACAGAGACACCAGTTTACACAAAGCCACATGTCGTTACATCCCCACCACTTCCCGCTGGGACCAACAGCAGCTCTAATCAACACATAATTACACAGAGAAACACACACACACACACACACACACACACACACACACACAAAGACAAAACTGACCTCCCTCTCACATAAGTACTCATTTGACTTTAAAAAGTATGTGAATTAATGACATAAACAACAAATGTATTTATATTCCTTATATAATTAATAGAAATATACTATACGATAAGGCTAAAATTTTAATTATTGTTATTCTCAAAGTGTTAGCTGCGTTAAACCACCTTAAGACCCCACACATTCAAAAATATATTTGAAGGGTTAATTTCTTCCTGATCCAGAATAATGTGTGTCAAATATGTTAACATAACAGGCATGTCTGAGACTGGACTGTTAAGTTGCATAATTGTGTATATCCATAAATGCTTGCATTCTTTGTGTGTTAAGACCTGGAGGCTCAAATGCATTTCAAAACAGATATTTACTGTCTAAGTAATAAGGGTATTCAAAAGAAATTTAGTCAATCCTCCCAGAAAAGTTTCAAAATATTTCAATTTACATCACATTTCTGTGAGGGTTAGTGAGGCTAGGTATTGATAAGTAGTTATGAATGACAAGTCCCAAAACTCCTTGATACTCCTGTTATCTCCAGAAAGCTTAGCTGTACTGTTCAAAAGCCCAATATTTGGGGGCTTTGTAGCTCTCTAGCTGATACTTAACACTAGGCATGATGACCTTAGGTCTATGGTTCTCAATCCTAGTCCTATCATGCCATTGTTCTGCATGTGGTACTTTCCTCCATGCTCCATCACACCCACTTCAACTTCGGAAGGGGTTGTTAATTAGCTCATTAGTTGCCTCAGGAGTGTTGGGAGCAGAGGAATCAATAAAATGTGATGGGCAGTGGCCCAACAGGACCAGGATTGTGAACCACTGTGTTAGGTTAATATGCTGCTGCTCCTGAGAATCCAATTTTATTTGCAGTGGTTTTCTATAGAGATCTGACAAGCTGTTTGTGCAACTGTCAGCAACATGTGCACCTCAGCAGTAAATGAAAAGGACAACCTTAATACATATGGCACACTCCAACCATGTAAATCCATGTAAAATGAACGGCTGAAGGGCTCATAGCTGATTTTTGTGTATATTCTTACAGTTGGGTTTAGTGCTGTGTAAAGTTTAAAGTTTATGAAATATTGTTGGTTCAGATCCCAGTTGTGTTTCTCTCATGAACAGAGTTGTGGTTCATTTTGTGAAACATGTTGGATTGTTAATTAATTGCAAATGTGCTTGGTAAATTTAAACTCACCTTCGCTTTAATTTTACTACAATATCATTTTTCGTGCTAGGCATCTTTCATAATTATTTAGGAACCATTTTTGTCACACAACGCAGGTTTTGAGATAAAGGAAACCCATTACTTCTGAGCTATAAGGTATGACAACATTTTCTTTCTGATCTTTTTGGGAATTTAGTTTTCTAAACTACTTTGCTTAATGAAATTTATAATCCAAGTTCCACAGAAAAAGCTACATGCATTAAAAATCAAACTGTAGAAGTAATCTGAAAATATTATCCAATAGTGCCATCTAGTGTTAGGTAGTAAAAGTGCACAAAGTCCTCTGACTCTAAAATAATCCCAACACACATCATTGAGCTGAAATAAACAAATTTAGATATTATGTTGATCTACTACTTTATTAACTTTTACTTAATTTCCATTTGACTTGTCAGACAAATACTGTGTAACAAGTAAACTGTAATAACTATTTCATACAGCATTAATTGCTGATGTAGAAGTCAGTGCTTAAAATGTTAAAACAATTCCTAATTACACAATCATATATTCACCTTTACATTCTGATTTATATTACACTGCTTCTTGAATTTATTTTTCCATTCTTATTTTTCTCCCATATTTTTGCCAATTCATACATCCCTCAGTTACTAACACCATCCCAAATCCAGATCTCATTATGCAATTAATGTTTGTGCCCACGCATCAGATATATATTTGATCTAGGACCGCATATGGAAGTGAATCATATCTTATTGGAAAATATATGGTTTGACATATCCACACAGCCCACAACATTTTATAGTATATAGGCAAACTGTTTTCATTTTAAAAAAAATTAATAATAAATAAATAAATTTTAACCCCAAAGCATGTAAAAGTAACCGCACCTTTCATAAAAAAATAATAATAATAAATAAAATAAAATAAAAATAAAAAAATTACACATGGCCAGGGTACCTTGCAAATCTTTCTCTGTAGAGGGTCTGGCAATGTGAGACTAGTCCTGACTTGTCATCCATTGAACACCTTTGGTGCAGTATAAAATTAAAAATACATCAAAGACGACCCTGAACTGAGCAGCTGAAATTGTGGGAGAAAGTGTGGGAACACATTTCACTTTCAAAATTGATCTCCTCTGTTACCAAACACTTAGAGTTGTTTAAAGATGAGGTGATGCAACACAGAGGTCAACCTGCCCCTGTCAACTTTTTAAAACCATGTAACAACCACTTCAGAACATCCTAGCAACCACCTGGAAATTGCCATAATAACCACCTGAGGTGCCATAACAACTACCAAGAAACACCTTAGCAGCAGTTAAGTAATCACCTGGGACAGTGGAAACTCTATAGCAACCTGCACTGAAACCACCTGGGACACCATAGCAAAAAGTTGAAATACTACAAGAACTGCAATAGCAGCTACCATAAAACCAGTATATTGATACAGCGAAAACATCAACACAGTTACAACTACCGGTAATTGTGTCTAATGAGGTGAAGCATACTTGTATATTGCTTTTAGATTACACATATAGTTTCCATATTTTAATCAATTTTGTACCAATTTCTTCCGTACCAATAGAAGTGAACGGGCTGCAAATATTTCCACACACTGTTTCAGAATGCTACAAATTCAGTAGTAACACCCAAATAACAACATACTTTTCTCCATGTCTTTACAATTGATTAATGATATATCATGCGGAAAATGCAATCAAACTAGAAAACATGGGATGGAACGAGTATAGTTTTGACTATACTATTTTTTCTCTTTGCATATTGTTATCCTTCTGCTTTATTTGTTGACAGCAAGTCTCATTCAATGTCTTTTAAAAAATGTTTGCTCAGTGTGAAATCATCCACAGTGTAATTTTTACAAATGATCTGATATCTGTGAAGTTGTAGAGAAGAAGAGTCACAATTGAATTAATTTCACTTGTTAATTTTTTAAAAATTCAAAATAAGAACTTGTTGAATGATATTTCACGTTGTCGAGACACAGTATTTCAACACAGACACATACCTGCTCTGGCTGGTGGTGGCAGAGGGGGCGATGTCTGGGGTTAGAACATATAGGCTGTTGTTTTTGGGCAGATGTAAACTCCTCAGCACCGTCTGAAATGCACCAGATTCAGGTGAGACAATTCAAATGTGATCCTATTAAAGGTTAGGCATTTAGAGATTATACTTATTCTACTTATTATATTTTACATAAGTTAATTATGTAAAAACTGTTTATTTATTTATTGTTTTTAGAAAAATGAAATATAAATTTGAATGTTTGTTTACACTTCATTTTGTTATGTATATGGCTGGCTGTTTATTCTTAAGCAAAAAAACAAGGGAGAGTAATAGTGGTACTAGTGGTAAAGATTTGGCTGAGTGCCAAATTTTGCTTAGGGCCCCAGGAATGTCTGGACAGGCTCTGTGTGCTGGTGACCCTCTGGGTACGACTCATTAAGGTCCAACATATAGGGTTGGATGGCACCTCTGTTTTCTGTCATTTTCACACTCAGCTTAATCATGGGATGGGTGGGGCATGGCCAGCAACAGTTTATTTGCATAAAAATGACAGATCCCTTAAACGGCTCATTCCGAAAGGGACTAAAACTGGCAAGAATAGAGCCGGTGAGATCTCATTATGTGAGAGTGATTTGTGCAAAGATCTTTACAAACTTGTTTTGTATAGCCCATATACCTATTCTAACTTGTTTAAAAAGAGGCATGTCCCCTTTAAGACAAACATTTTACCACAATATAAAAAACACACAAAAAAGTTTAAATAAAATAAAAAATAAGCACTCACACTATCAGAGACATCGCCACTCTTCCAGCCTTTTAACTGCATTTTAGACACAGGCACCTGAAGCTCTGTCTCCAAAATCTTTTTGATATCCCCTGAAAAAGAGATATTTTAGTCATTAAAATGGAAATTTAATTTCATAAAATCCCCAGAAGGTGGCAGTGTCGCCATTTGCAAGAGATTTAAATGCAATATTCATGTATTCATGCAAGATTGGATAACAGATGATGACGACGATGACAAAGGATTTTTTAAAAATGGTCTTTAGAAAGTTACAACACTACAATAAGTGATGTTTGCTTTTTTCATTTAAAACCACTCAGTAATCCTAAAACTCCACCATTTAAGAACATAAAATATTTTATTTTCCTGTGCAAATTTTTAAATGACATGCAAAATCTATGAATGTCAGCAAGTTCACCAGTAGAGTATCCTTTCTATACATGTTGATCTGACACATTAGACATTTTGTGTCAGCAAACATGTTCACACCAAAACGGAACTGAAAACAATGCGTGTTTGTTGTCAGTTTAACAGAGATAAACGTCACTTCTATCATTCATTTAACATGGCATAATGACTGCACTCTTGCAAATATGAAACTTAATTCTTATTCACATACATATTCCTCAAAATATTAAAAACCTACTTATAAACTTAATAATTATTACAATTGTTTGCTATTACATTTATTTCCAACAACTTGTTCTCAACCTAATCAAAAAGGTTTTTCAGTGTGTGAAAATCACATTCTTAAGATGGTCATGACCTACTCACACAAATCAGCCTACAATATTTTGGCTTCTGAGAGGAAAAAAAGAGATCACATTGCAGATAATTTCTGAACTTCAAATAAACCCAAAAGTACCAAGAGCTAACCCGAGTAGGCAACAGTTGTTTTGAAGTGAACTTACCTCATATCAAACTCACTTCACAAACGCACTCTGAGACTTGCACTACAGCTGTGCAATGATAGTGATTCTATGCAGAACTAGGTTTAAAGAATCTACAAATATTTGTAGAATATCTATCATATATCTATGAACTTGGAAATGCTGGAAATAGTCAATTCTTTGAAATAGGTTCTACATTATCTCCAAAACCAAACCTCAGGGACATTTACACCTATAAATTACATTTTAAAGTATACTATTAAAATATACATTTTTAGTGCATTAGCACATTAAGTTGGGGATCTGGAGCACCCACCCACCAACCCACAAATTGTGAAATAAAACAATGCTGTCACACTTATGCAGTTTGCCCAAGTGAAACAAAATACAGCAGCCCTCAAGTCAAAGCTGCCTTGTTCAGAACGGTTTCAACACGTGTTTCTTTAAACGAGAATGAATCTCTTTAATCCCAATGCCAAAGAGCTCAGCAGTGAGTGGGGAGTGAAGAGCAGATTTTTACTCTTTTTTGCTCTGTTCTCTTTTTCTGTTCTGTTCTTGGCATATTTATCAGTAGACTTTGTTCTCTGCATTAATGGTGTTTGTTTTGCTCCATTTAACCTTGTTGTTGCACTCTCACATAAAGGTGGGTCCAGCCTTGTGAATAGAGAGACTAAGATGAGAAGGTGAGACAATTCTGAAATGTCTGCCATGGTGGATAGATGGCACAAAATCAGGACAACTCATTTTATTATATTTTATTTATTTTATAGTTTGTAAGTTGTTGAGAGTTCCAGGTCCCCAAATGAATGCGATAATGTAATGTAAAGTGATTCCCCCCATAATATAGTAACAAGTGCTAAAACTGGCCATTATGAATAGGGCTGATTAGACTGTGTAAGAACAGGGCAAGGTTTTATCCTTGTGGTTTTTTGATCAAAGCGTGTCACAAGTAACATGTGACATGTAATTAACATTTAATCCCAGGGAACTGTGCTAACCTGTTAAAAAAGGGATACAATATGTCCCTGTTATATTCAACAGGATTACAGGCATATGTTTATACAGACAATTTTGCATTTAAATATTAATTGCAGCTATGGGCACATTTGTTAATTCATTTTCTGTAACTGCTGCAGCCTACCTAGAATCACTGAGTGCACACTCCCCCAGTCACTCACACTAACACCTATGGACACTTCTGAATAGCTAATCCACTCACCATGCGTTTTTCAACTGCAATGAACCCAGATAAAGTGAAAACAGACACCTGGAAGAACACACCAAAACACCTCACATACAGTGACTGAGGTGTGGCTTGAACCCTCAATACCAGGGCCCTGGAACCGCGAGACAGTGACACTATTTGTTTTGCCACCGTGCTATGGTCATAACAGATTTGTGACCAATTCAAATTGTTATTATTTACATTTTTTGATTTTTCTTCCCTAAATCTATAAACATTTTTGTAAAATGCAGTAAAAAGTATCTGTGATTTGTTAACCTTTATGTAAGTGACAAGATTAAGGTAAATTTATACCCATTTATAATCTACCACAGTTTAAAAAGGCTGGGATGGGATATACAAAAAAGGTTGCCAGCAATCCATAGTCTCCTATGGCACACTATTAAGCAGAAGAAAAAAAGGATTGTCAATGATGAACACCAATTTCTGACTTGCTGAAGTTTTGTATTGAGTAACAATGGCAAAAATTCCACTTGCAAATCTAAACAACTAAAATGTCTTTTAAAAGGAAAGGTAAAGTAACAAAGGATAAACATTCCACTTTCCCAAATTTGAGGGTATTGCATGACGCAAACTTTAAAACCTTTATATATTTACAAAATACAATCTTCTTTGTCAGTAAAAGCATAGGTAAAATAATAACAAATTAAAGATTACTGAATTGAAGTCAAGACAGCAAGTAGAAATAAACTAATACAAGTGTTAAGGGCTCTTACAAAGCAGTAGAGGCAAGTAGGGGAAGAGGAAAGAGAGGGCACTGTGGTAACAGAAAAAGTTTAAGGGTAGGTTGGCGGTGCTGAGAAGAGCAGGGAACTTGAGGAAAAGGAGGAAAAAGAAGGAACATGCTAGGGCGGCGTTCTTTAGGAAGCATTTTAATTTTGTGAAGACCATATTTGGTAAGGAGAAATCTGGGAGTTTAAAAGTTGGAAAGAGGGAATTAGAGGAGCATTTCAATGACGTGTACACTGATAAGGATAAAGCAAATGAGCTAGAGTTGCTACAAGATATTGCACCACTAGGTGAAATAGAGTGGAAAATGGAGGTTGGCCCACCAAAATGGAATTAGGTTCAAGATTTGGTGTATTATGCAAAGGCAGGTTCTGCTCCAGGGCCTAATGGTGTGCTGTATCGGGTATACAATTATACACAAGGTCTTAAAATTTTTCATGGAGGTTGATAGTTAGGTTCATAGTTAGATAGGTTCATAGTTTTGAAGAAAGTGATCATTCCAAAAGAGTGGAGAAGAACAGGCAGTATTCTTATACCTAAAAAGAAAGATGCTGTAGGTATAGAACAGTTTCTGCCTATAAGTCTTTTTAAAGTGGTGAGTAAGATTTTGTTTAGTGTG
The DNA here is from genome assembly GCF_029633855.1 of Hoplias malabaricus. Taxonomy (NCBI): domain Eukaryota; kingdom Metazoa; phylum Chordata; class Actinopteri; order Characiformes; family Erythrinidae; genus Hoplias; species Hoplias malabaricus. The sequence continues at coordinate 30,121,440 of NC_089813.1, read as the reverse complement.
ATAGCACGGAGACTTATTTGAAAGCAAACAAATTAATTGATATGTCAGTACAAAAGGCAGGGGTTTCTGGCTTTAAAGGATGTTTGGAACATAGCTGCATTATCTGGCATCAGGTTCAGACAGCAAAGAAAGAGGGTAGAGAGCTACATGTCGTTTTCCTAGATTTAGTGAATGCATTTGGCTCAGTGCCACATAAACTTATCTGGCACCTGAAAAAATTCAAAGGCTTACCACATAAGGTTACTAGGCTTGTTAAAGCATATTTTGAGGACATTCAGTTTTGCTTTTGTAAAGGAGAGTTTGTTATGTCATGGCAGTGGTTAGAAATAGGTATAATGGCTGGATGTACAATTTCACCATTAGCATTTACGATGGCGATGGAGGTAGTAATCAGGGCTTTTAAGTGGGTCATAGGCAGGGAGTTAAATGATAATCTAAGGTTGGCTAGGCTGAAAGTTAAATCAAGCAATTCTAGAAGTTTTTTGATTGTCAAAGGAAAACTTGTACAGGATAATTTTTGGATGGAAGGAGAAATGATTCCTACAGTACTGGAGAGACTGAAAAGTTTAGGTAGATGCAGCGCTAAATGATACCAACCAAGTTGTGGGAAAAAAAGGCTGAATTAGTGAGAGCTATTAATAGCACTGACAGATCAGGGCAGTTGAAATTGTGGTGTCTGCAGTTAGGTTTACTGCTTCGTAGTAGATGGCCGTTGACAGTTTATGATGTTTCGATCACAGAAGTACAGAGGATGGAAAAGGGTTATGAACAAGGCTATAAGGAAGTGGCTAGAGGTGCCACAGTGTTTAAGTAATGTGGCATAGTATGGGAGAGTACTGGGTACTGGAGCTACCACTCAAGTTTAGTTGAAGAATTAAATGTTAAAAGGAGAGTCGTGAGATGATTGTGTCAGGATCAAAGGATGCAGTGGTTAAAGCAGCAGCGACAATCACAAAAGCAGGAAGGAAGAGTAACCCACGAGTGGCAGTGCAAGTAGCCAGGAGCTCATTAGCGCTAAGGAATGTGATTGGCCAAGTGCAATGTGGAAGAACGGGCCTTGGGTCAGGTGATTTGTGGAAAGCGTTTAGTAAGGCCAAATCACCAGAGAGAAGGCAAATGATAACTAGATTTATTTGTGATAAGGAAGAGGAGGCACGGTGTGCAACAGCAGTGCCACAGGCAAAACAAGGCCAGTGGCTTCGCTGGGAGAATCTAGAGAAGTGGAAGATGATTTGGCAAGAATTGAGGGCAATGGAGGCAAGTTGAATTAAGTTTTTGCTTGGAGCAACTTATGATGTCCTTCCAACTCCACAAAATCTTGGACAGTGGGTAGGTGAAGACCCTAGTTGCAGATTATGTACAGGGGTTGCCACAGTGAAGCATATTCTATCAGCTTGTAAGGTCACAGGGGAGGTATACATGGAGACATAAATCAGGTGCTAAGGGTTTTAGCAGGTTTGTTGGACAGCAAACCTTTACAGGTAAACACATTAACAAGTGGTTGAAGTAATAAAGTGATTAGGTTTGTGCGTGAGGGTGAATATATTTGAGAGTGTGCACAGGCTAAAAATATTGGTTGATGGGGCGAAGCACAAGATTGGAAATTGTTGGTGGACGTAGGTAAAAATAAAAAAATAAAAAAAATAAAATAAAAAAAAATGCAGGTCCCCAAGTACATTGCATTAACTACACTGAGGCCAGAAAAGGTGCTGTACTCTGAAAGTAAATGGATAGTTTATTTCATAGAGTTAACAGTTCCATCTGAGGATGCAGTAGACGAAGCATTCAAAAAAAAAAAAAGCTGAAGTACGCAGACTTGGCGGCTGAGGTCAGGGAACGTGGGTGGCAGGCACGTTAGACTGGTGGAGATAGGTGTTAGGGGATTTGTAGCCAATTCTGCCACATCTCTGCTAAGAGCAGCTGAGAAGGACTTATGAGAAATAGTTGAAATGTCTAGTCAGTGGTTGTGGATAAGGAGAACACAGACTAGTTGGGGAAATGCACTGTAGAGGTGCTGTTGTAATGGTTGGTGATGTAGCACATAAAGATCGCATGCAACTGGTGGCACTGAGCATGCATTGATGGTGCCAGTGGGGCTAGGTAGAGCCTTAGTCACCAGGGAGGCCAGTGTGGATTCACAGTTGTTGATACTTAAGGTAGGACTATTTTGGAGGTGTCGTGGGCTTAATTCAGTGAAACACTGATGAGAGGAGGTGCCTACCTAATGACCCCTGTGAAGAGCTAGTGATGCAGTGGGTGGTTTGGGTACTCATGTGATGGGCTCATTGAATAACCGTAGGTGTTAAGGGTAGCTGGTTGCTGATCGGATCATAAACGGACTCAGCAAACTTAGGGTGTAGCTGTAGGATTGGAACAATAGAAATTATGTGGCTGCCGGTAGGAAGAGAGTGGGCTGGGCCCTAGGTGAAGTTCTAATAGATTGGCATAGGATTTTTCACATTTTATCTTGTTTATGATTATAATAATCAATTTAATCCCAACTTTCCAGGAAATGGTATGTTGGCATCATCTTGCACCAGAAATAAAAATCAATGTCAATGTAATACAATGACAAAACATTTGCATTTCACGCTGACAAAAAACATTTTTTATAAACTACAATCACAGTTCAATATGTGGATTACAAGGTCATTACAATACATACATACATACATCTTCTTTTCCACTTTTCCATTTCAGGGTCACGGGTCATTACAATAAGGCATGAGTTAAACCAGTTTCCATTAGGAATGCACTATCAAAATCTGAATCAATCAGAATTTGTTTTTGAAATTGGAATTAGCCATTAAAATTCCATGGTTGGTCTGTACCTACTTTTGATATTTAAAATTTTTAGTTAGTTTTCATTAACAGTGTATTTAAGAAACATATTGGCCAAAGTGGACAACAGACTGCTTAAATGCATGATTTTATGTACACGTTTATGTCTTAATTGTGTACTCACCGACTGTGCTAGCCTCCTCCAGCACCACTTCTACTGACCGTGTGCGGTACTCTATGTGGAAGTTGAGCATTCGTGGTTGTCGCTCCACAATTTGCCGGGAGGGAATGATGGGGCAGAAGGCAGAGGAGGAGGAGGACGGAGGAGAGGATGATGCTGCTCTAGAGGAGGGGGCTGTGGGAGCTGTGGGCACTGTGGCTGCTGCTTGACTGTTCTCTCCAAACGGGCTGGTCTGAGAACCCTCGTTGGTGAAATTGCTGCAGTGTACACAAACAGTAATATCTCACAATACATATTCACGTGCACAGTTTTCAATAGAAATGTCATTAAGTACATGATGTTATTTTCCATCCATCCATTATCTGTAACCGCTTATCCAATTTAGGGTCGCGGGGGGTCCAGAGCCTACCTGGAATCATTGGGCGCAATGCGGGAATACACCCTGGAGGGGACGCCAGTCCTTCACAGGGCAACACAGACACACACACACATTCACACCTACGGACACTTTCGAGTCGCCAATCCACCTGCAACGTGTGTTTTTGGACTGTGGGAGGAAACCGGAGCACCCGGAGGAAACCCACGCGGACACGGGGAGAACACTGATGTTATTTTGAAAAAATAAAATAAATAAATAATTATATATATATATATATATATATAGGGAAATTCAGTTTTAAAGGAACTAAATAATTATGGCGTTATTTATTCACCAGCTGAAAATATGCACCAAAAAATATGCATCAAGTAAACCAAGTCCTCACTAGTATGCAGTGCCTGGCAGTATGTTTGGAGTAAAACTTACTTAAAATAGGCTTATGCTGTGCCCTGACACCTGCATTGCTACTCCTGCAGTTCTGCTTGCTCAGTTTTCAGGCCACCTCCCATTGAATATGTTTCATAAATATATCCTGTGCTACTACTCTGCAACACTGGACATTAGCATCTAGAGAGAGACAAGTTAGTACCAATATGGTGATTATCAATGCTATGATGGGTCTTATAGTTTCAGATCAGGCAAGTTAACGTAAAATCAGATTTTTCTGACTTACATTAAACAAACAACAGCTCCAAATTTGCCTACTAAAAGTTTATGGTTCATATTAGTGCAGATCCTTTAATGGAAATCTGTCAAATATCAATTGTGTAGAAACACAAGAGCAATGGCAAAAATATTTATGATAATGAACAATTTAGAGGTTAATAAATGTGAAAGCCATTACACAGCTCATAAAATAGTCCTTTACTTACAATACCTCCTCTAAACAAACAGCCTTAATACAGTATTTATTACAGATATTTTAGTAAATTTAATTAGCTTGCAATAAATCTAAAAGAGAAACTAACACCAAACAGTACCACGGTATCTTCATAGAGATTCCATTATTTAGTTTGTCAGCAGTGTGAAACATCTCTAACGGACAATCAGAAAAAAAACAAAAAACCCTGCTCCTCTCCCCCCACTTGCATGATCCAAAATGGCAGCAGCGCAGCAATCCAAACAGTATCTGAGTCAATGTAAACAACCTTTACTGCAGGGATAATATGCGCCGGGCCCAACAGACGCTCAATTGTCTGGCATAGAGGAAATCTCTCCCTTTCTCCTTTTTTAACTCCTTTCTTTTCATACTGCTATGGTAGGGACACAAAACAGCTTTTTTTCCAGTCTTCTTCTTGCTTTCTCAGTGGCTGATGGTCAAATTCCCCCGAGCCCCCATCCCCCTGTGGCAGTAAATAATGTCTTTTCTGTGGCAGCAGTTGGGACAAAAGCTCCTCTCTTCTCCTCCAAGGTCAGCACATATCGCACTGAGAGAGGGAGCAGGGTGCCAGGGCCTGCGCACAAAGCATGGATTTATTCCATCTTATTACAATACCAAAAGGTTAAAGACGTTAGGGTCCGGTGGCAAGCAGGATACAAAATATACACCCACTTTGTGGAAAAAATTTGATACATTAATTAAATTACTGCAGATATAGTAACTGTCTCGTTTTACTCTTGGTGAACAATGTTATTGGTTTATGTTTTTGTTTGTTTTTTTAATAGAATATAAGTAAATAAGTAAATTTAATGACATTAATGGTTACTATAACATGCACAAATGTAGTTTTAGCGTAATCCTAAATAACAGTTTACCAACACTTTCAGAACCAACATTCCTCAACTCAAATTAATGCAGGGGGCTTGTGCCATTTCCAGCTTCTATTAACCATCAAAAACAGTCTGAGAGTGAGAGTGAGTGAGTGAGAGAATACCACAGGAGGTTGGTCAAGTTCTCCCTCTAGTGCTTACACATCCCAGCTGTGAATTAGTTAGTCAATACTAAAAGAACCTTCGAAATTATTATTATATATAAGTGATCTACATAACCTACTGATCTCACTGCCTTTTAAGTTTGTAGATTGATTCAACAATTCCCTTAGAATCATAGCAGCAATTTTATATTCCTTTTCAGCTGGACATATTGACCTACAAGCCATCAAATATAGAGAAAAACACAAAAAAGGAATTAAACCTTGGGCAAAGTTTCAATTATTTTCAGTGTAGAACGAACACACAAAGGGCTGGTTGTTCACTCATGAATGCAGATTGAGGTCAGTTCATGTAAATTCCTTTTCATTCTTTCATATTCTAGGGCATGTCACTAAGTAAAATTTGACAGTGATGCAGGCATAATCTATTTTCCAACCTACATTTAATTACACATTATTCTGGCAATAAAGTAGCCAAATCCTAAAATGCTTTATCTCATGTCAATGCACATCTCCAACTGCTCCTAGTTCAACCCTTGGCTTAATCAAAGATTCTATTTAAACATTTTTTTCCCTTCTTGTTTTGCTCCCTTTTTAAAAAGAATTCAGAAACGGTTGTTCCATTGTGTGCACCTAGATGGCAGCCTCCACCCACCCAAGGCTTGGCAATGGGACGCGTAGGCCTCAGACCTATGTGGGCAGAGCCAGCTGGCCAAGGGTAGCTCAATGGGGGCACTTCAGCGAGCCGTGCCACCCTCTAGCCTGCAGCACTGTGCCAGCCTCCAGCAAAAGGAGATGGCTGGACGTCGTGCTGCCAGACTCCATTCATAATTATAGGTCTTAAAGAAAAACATGTTCCCGTGCCCAAAGCCTTTGCACTCACACTCTCTCACTCTCACACACATACACTAAATAAACCGTCAGACAGTGCGTGCAGTGCTTGAATATATCTGTTCTTAAGACTCAGAGGCATTCATGAGCACTGACCGTTGGAGAGAAGCGGACTGAGGACATAATGCCCTCACACAGGCTGCTTTTGTAGCCAACAGTTTCAATTCCTGTTATTTGTTTCTGCTGTTGTTCATTTCTCTCTCAAAATAAAACTGAGGAATCTGCATTCAAGTAAATAAGAAATGCAAAAAATTTGTTTAGGTATGAAATTGTTTATTGTGTTTTTAATTTTTGGATGTCAACCTTTTTGGTTACCCAGCAAGGATGGCCCTATGTAACACCTCCAAACGTGGAGAGGTGCACACAGATTTAAGATTATTTTCATGCAAATTAAGCTGAACAGTGTCAGTTGCATGATATTGCTTCAAAAATCTTGTGGTTCCACAACTATAGTAGTCGTCATTAATAAAAATAAAAATGAGAAGTAAGCTTGTGTGAAAACATTTTTAAATATGACTCTGAATTGAAGTATATGTTTTTATGTGCTTTATATTCAGGACATGGCAGCACATTACAATGTGGCATTCTCCATCCAGTCCTTGGTTGGCTACATAAGTTTAAAGTCCTATAAAAATCTCATTGCTTTGTTGGTTGTTCTCCTCCATTAACAAGGTTATCAACTAACCGCGACACAGAGCAAAAGTGGCCACAACAAACCTGGCTGCTATTTTTCCCACCAGGGCTGAGATCTTTAAAAAACAAAATTAATCAATACCAGGTTTACAAAAGGGAATGGGGCAACACATTCTGCATCTCATTCTTCACATGTGGGTTTTCACTCCAGCAATGCAACAGTGACTCCCCTCAAATTTATCTAACCTTTATTTTAAGTATGTTCTGCACTCTACTACATGTGATTTAATCCTTCAAGTACCCAACAAAGAAATTAATGAAGAGTGCTAACTGCAACTAGGGAACACCTGAAGAAAATACATTCACTGTTTAGAAAGTTGCATTGACTCCCTGAAACGCAAACATAAACCAACAACCACAGCTGGACTTTATTAAAGTTATTATAGAGAGAGAACGTGTGTATGAGCTGATTGTGTGTATAGCAGGAGAGAGAGAACCGAAAAATTTTAAACACACCATTTACTGCCATTACAAAGCAAATGCTTGTTGTGAGACGGCAATTTTCATTGCTGTGTTGGTTGTTTTATTTCTAGGCTGCTGAACATATTTATGTAAGGGTACAGCATCAATTTTAGTTAAATAACAAAGCAAATACAAGTGGTGACAGAGATCCTGAAAATCACAAACAGAATCACAGGACTTCAGGTTCAAATCATTAGTTTCTTTGTACCTTTGTAAGATGCCATTTTCTTGTGGAATCACACCATTGATGGCTGCCTGCAAAATACAAAACATATTTAAAAGATTAATTAAGTAATCTTAAGTAATTAAGTAAATGATTAATATTAAGTAATATATATTATAACACAACTTTATAAAGTGAATTAACATTTTTGAACATAAATCCACAATACTGACATGATATTCAATTGCACCACACTTTAAACCTCTATCTCTCTATAGACCCCCTAAAAGAAATTTATGTTTCCATTTAAGAACATGTTTTTAAATAAAATAGTATGAGGTATGTACATTTATTTTTTAAAAATGAAGGTTTCTACCAATCAGAGTCACTCCTCTATATACAACAGGAGTTATCAACGGCTACAAATAGTGAAACATTTCATAAAATTCTGTTTACACAAAAAAGAAAACATTCACCATCTTTATGTTATTTAAAAAGCAAGTGTAATTAGGTTTGTGATCTAATATGGGTTCAGATCTATCTGTCCTGATCCCAGGGTAGTCAAGCACTGTGATCAGATGTATGTGTGTGTGAGTGTGTACACACACACACTTTGGCAAAATTTTTAGAAAGGTTAAATATTAAAATGACATTTGTTGAATATCTGGATACAGAAGATGCATTTAAAAACTACTAATTTAAACTTCTCACTTGATTGGATATTGACACAATTACCTTGATCAGATCATGATAATCGGTTAATACCAAGTGAAAACAATGTCTAATAGCAGTGAGAACAACCAACTCTCATTGAAATATCACTGAAAAGTTATTGTGTGATGTGACCAACCAACATACTCAAAGTCACTGACTCCAAATAGACAGGCAGGAACTAATTACAGTTCATCATGGTACTGTGGGATTTTTCACATAGACATGCAGCACAATTATGCACAAAAAAAAAATCCCACATTACCAAAGCAATTGATTCTTTGCTCAAAAAATGAGGTAAAAGCAGAGGCTGTAACAGCCACAACTGAAAAACTGTACAATGCAGACAAGCTATAGAATCTGATGTTAAATTGACTATCTAAAACTACATATTAACAAATGTAAGGTTTCATAACAGATACTAATTCGTGTGAATTATGAGGGTAGAATCCATCTAGGGAGGTGCTTGAATATAGACACTGAATTCATGAGCAACAAAAATCAGATATTCTGTCAAGTGTCCATTCAGCACGTAGATAACATATGAGCGGAACGCAGTGTTGTAGGCGGCATGTTTCCTTCCCATTTTGAAATGGAATGCAGTGAATGACTTTGAGTATCTGCGTGCACGTGGGATTTTAGAGCCAGATCATTTTTAGAGCAGGCTGAATGAGTACATAAAGATCTGTGTGAAGCAGATATTGAGCTAATTACAGTGTACTACACATCAAGAATCATCATCCAGGACTGCTTCATTAATTATAAAACTCAATAAAATTCTTGATAATCCCATGTATAATTTTCTCCCCACTCCTAATTTCCAAACATTTGGTGCCTGCAGTGTCCTTCTTTGGTTTTACACTGGACCAACGAAGCTAATATGTGTTCAATGACGTAGTGACAGAAGCTTATACTCTATCAGTTAGTTTTAAAATTGTGCAAACAGCATGCATAAATAATCACACACTTGCCTAAAAGTTACTAAGCTGTAAAGTTACCCCAAATATTATGTCCAATGAAAAATATCTCTCCAAAATAGCAAATTCACAGGAGAAAGAAATTACTTCAAAACGTATTAAAAGTAATTTTGGAGCATTTGTATGGGTCCACTCATCATGAAAGATTCACAGAATGTGAATCAGAGCTGTTTGTGCTCAGAATTATAAACAAGAATTAAGAAGCTTAAAGAACAAAAGGGAAAACAGGAGATTTTGGAGAAACACAATCCCAATCTATACTGCCACCAAGAGACAGCACTGACATGATTTTCCTAAATTTAACGGAACTGTTCAATTGTATGGTATCTGTTCTGCTTTTTTGCTTTTCCATTAGGCAAATCTGGTCGCTGGAACCCGTATGTTTTTAGTCTCTGCTCTGCTTGTTAATCGCCACAAAATGTAGACCTCCAGACCTTTTATCTGTCTCATTATGTCAGCATGTAAACTTACAGCATGGTCCCTCCTAAGCTCTTTTAAAAAACTTGATCTTTGAGCCCAAAAACAACACATGGATACATGATGAGCAAATTGCACTTAACATTACCGCTACTATTTTCAAAGCCAATGGTTCCCGTTAGAAACGGGGATTTATGACATCACGGTGAGCTGTGCTAAAGGAAACTTGACCAGGGACCAGGGCTGAAAATTATGCTGAGCCAAGCCAAGGCAAATTGTGTGGGTATCGTGCAATGGAAAAGCATCGTAAGTGAATTCTGATATTTCTGACTCACATTAGCTATCAACAGGGCCACAAGTACACAAAGACGGTCACCAATTTATTTGAAAACTTTTGCAATATTTTCTTAGATAAACTAGAGTTAAATTAATTAATTTGTTCGTTAATTAAAATTCGTTAAACTTTGCAATATGTTCAGGGTTGTGGTGGGTCTGAAGCCTACCTGGAATCACTGTGTATGTAAGGCAGGAACAGACCATGGACAGGGCACCAGTCCATCACAGAGCATCACATACTCATGCAGTCCCTCACATCTATGGACAATTTTACAGTGCCAATCCACCTATGCCCTTTTTTTTATTTTTGGGGATTTTGGGAGAACACTGGTGAACTCACACAGAAACATGAAGGATACGCCAAACTTCTCACAGACAATGTCTTTTGAACCCACAACCTCAGAACCTGTAAAAATGTGACCGCAACACCTTTAGTGCCATGGTACCCTTAAACTTAAATGTAGTTTTGATTAATTGATTTAGTTTGGGTAAACTCAATTGGGGGTTCCATTGCAAAAATCAACTTCAGACGTTAGAACATGCCTTACAGTGACTATTTGGAATACGGGGAAACTAAATAAAATACAGTTTAACAAAATATATATTGTTTAAATATATAATGTTTAAAAGGAAAATATTTTACTCTGTTTGATTATGTTTTTGCTGTTTGTTTACAAAAGGCTGTTATAACCTGGCACATATTGACCACAGCCTAGTTTATACTGCCACAGTGTAATAAATGCAAAGTTGAGCTCCAGGAATTCTAGAGCTTTTGAGAATGGATCACAGACTAAGTGATGTTTAATGAAACTGTAGACATGCATAACAATGTAGGCAGTCCATTCTCGCAGATGCACTCACCATACAGGAGCACACTGTAGTTCTACAATTGCTGATCGTAGTCCATCTGTTGCGCTTCATATTTAGTTTGCCAATTTAACCCTGATGTTTAATGGTCAGGAACCCCACTCAACCACCACAGATTTCAGCAGCAACAAATGAACTACGGTCTCTGACTATACATCTACAAAGTGGATAATGTAGGTGTGTCTGAGCGGGTAGTGAATAGGCAGAGTAGGACTGCTGTACCAGATCCACTTGTACCAGCACAGCACACAGTAACTCACCAACACCAAACAACTTGCGACAAACAACTCATACAGAGCAACAGATAGAATACAGTCCTTAATTGTTTAACTACAAAGTTCTCCTCTATGGATCGTGGAGTTGAGAGAATGAACATTAAATATAGAAACAAGCAGGTGTTCATAATATTATGGCTGATCTATGTATATACATGTGTAGGAGGGTGTTTTCCTTCCCTCCCTGTACAAGTTCTAAACACAGTGCCTCTTTTGTACATTTTATTAACCTTCCAGTTCCACATAACAGCAAGTCATCACATTTACAGGTGCATTTAACCACCGCAGGGGCATGGCCTGCTTGCTTTGAACAGCTGCCACCATACTTGCAGCTAAATATAGAAAAAACATCCCCACTTTTTCACGGTAAAGAGCTGTTTTGTGGGGGGAAACCACCATTTCTCGACTGTCTTTTAAACTGTCACTTTAGATCTGCACTTTTACGACATATTCTTTAAATTCTATAAACATCAGCAGAGTAAAACCCCTTGTAGTAGTTGCATTTTCATTCAAACTCAGGCACAACACAATACAGAAATTTTACTAGAAATGTGCCAGTGGCTATGTATATGCCAAATGCATTAGCACATACTAAGAGAGTTATTTTTCCCTAACTACAAAGATGTAATAAATGCATTTTTACAGAGCTATTATTCCATAGCAAATAACATATATATGGAATTTATTTATATATATTGGCATATATTTATTAACATTTATAACATTTATCATCACTGCTCATTGAAAAAAAAAGTGAGTAAAGTGAGTAAAGAACTGTTTGTATCCAATATTTAGACAACAGCTCAGAACACAGGAATAATACATTAGTGAAAAGAAAACAGATTTCTCAATTACTAGCATAAATACTATATATTTTCCTACATTCAGATTTGTTTTGCTGTGTTTTGTTGTATTCACATTTACTTCAGAGGCAGAGAAAAAACATCTGTATTTTTATCCTGGATGACAAAATATCACCTTTTCACAACAGTATATGCAGAATGTCTCTAGATGTAAAATACAAAAGGTGAAGATTTGCTGTGATCTAGCCAATAATTTAAAGCAATACATTTCACCTTGCCAGTGAAAAAAGCATATATACATATGTTTAATGCAATCATTATTGAATTTATCCTTCCAGGTGTATTAAGCTGTCCAAGATCGGAACTGGTCAAAATAAGAATGACATGCAGAGTAGAAATCAAAACTTCTGCAGCCTGTCTTAGTGACCGTGCTCATTGTTAGCTTCCCGATGTCACCTGTCAGCACATTTCTTTTGTGGGAGTAAGAGTACTGTGTGCAAACTCAAGATGCTTTCTTTGCTTCTTAGTTTTGATGAATTTTCTGCAATATTTAATCATTTATTCATTGTCTGAAACCGCTTATCTAGTTTAGCGTCATGGTGGGTCTTGAGCCTACCTAATATCATTGGCGCAAGGTGGGAACACACCCTGGATGGGGAAGAGTCTGTCATATATATATAAATTAATTTTGAATATTGGGAGCTGTTTACCACAGTGTGTATTGGGTAAAGTTTAAATAAATCTGGAATGACGTTTACTTCATGTTTTATAATATTAAAAAGGGACATATTGCAAAGTAAAAACTTATTTTTTTCTATATAGAAAATTAATAACACAGAAATCCTTAAGAAAGATTTTTGTTTAATCAATGTAATTATGACATGGCATATATTCCTATAATGCTATAACTGAAAATGAATATTAAATATATAATTTCACTTTCATGTGCTTTATTCTTATAATGTTTAATATTTCGTTTTAAACGTGATGAATATGCCTATACTGTCATTGTACAATATACAAACTCCACCCTTAACCCACTGGTGTCAGTGACAACACACACACACAAATCTTGTGCACATGTAACACAATTAAATGTGGCTATGCTTTCAGGTGACTGTTCTAGATTCTTCTGTGTTATAACTCACAATAGGCCCATAACTAAACAACGTGGCTTTTTATAGGCTCCACTAGTGGTCACGAAAACAAAGCAGATGATGTATCCCATGTTGAAACTATTACTTTATTAGAATCAGACAAATTTCATTCCATCTGCTACTGTTTATATCACTGTAACTGTGCGCAAAACTTACCACCAAGTCCCAGTTGTTCAGTTCTAGAAGTGTGATTGCCTCTGCAATGTTGTCAATTCCTGTGCATGCCTGGAACAAATGAGAATAGCTGAATTGACAAAAATAAAGCAGGGCTCATCCTAGTATTTTCAAACTCCACTCATATTACTAATTCTATCATTTAAGATGACCTGTTTGAAAACAAACTAGCAAAATTCATCAAAAAGCCTGGTAGATAGAGATAGACTACCATGAGATATTTTTAATGCCAATAAATGATACTGGACAGACATATCCCATACTTAACACTAGAAATTAGATACACCTGGACCTGCATTATGGAAAAATAAAATGTTTTATTGGTTTACAATTTTGAATTTTTTTTAAAAAGGGGACATACTATACAAATCACATTTTAGTTAATTAATAAATTAATTTTGGAACGTGACACTCCTACCAACCCACAAAATGTGAAAAAAAAAATCAACCCAGTCAGATTTTTTGTGGGCTGCCTGTGTGTAAAATCATGACATAAATTGAGTCATTCTGATTTTGTGCTGTGTTATGTACAGGACAGTCACTGTCTCGTTTCCTCGTTTCTTCCATCACACTGCTAGACCCACATTTACTCGAGTGCCCAAAGACAAGGTTAAACAGAGCAAAATAATACACAATGAGTGTGGAGAAATGTGTAGTGAATAAATATGGAGAAAACAAAAATGAGAAGGAAGAAAGAAAAATAAAAATAAAATTGTTTCTCCTTACTGCCTGGCACTTCGGTGGTTTAAACAGGGTGGTTTAAACAGGGTAAGAAAACTGCTGTGTTGATTATCTTTGTGATATTTTGAACAAAGCATGTCACAGACATTTCATTAAGAAGTGCATTCACTTGTGGAAAAAGGAATAAATGTAAATGTATCCCCTTTAATTTAAGCAGAGTAAAAAAAAATGCAACTGTTCTATATATTTTCAAGTTTACGTTCACTCAGATGATTCTGTCATCACATATCAACTGACAGTAAGCTAGAAGTAAACTAATGTTTTTCTTCAGGCTACTGCCTGATAAGCAAGTAAATGATCATTAGTGTATCGTTCTATATATTTTGAATATTTAGTATGTTATTAAACCCTGACAAACAGGGATGCATGTTTAATCCAGGAGTGCATTCCACAAAGCGTAATTTCTAGATTTAGCAAGGTGAGTTAAGCCCAAAATTAAACTTGTACAGACATTCCCATTCAGCAAACTATCATCAACTTTGAACTTATCTGGATAAAAGAGAAATCCTGCTCTGTTCAAAGCCCCCGATGTCAAAAGGAGGAAAACAATGTTTTGAGTTAAATGATAGAGGTTTGCACCTCTATCGGTCACGTGATTGTCTCGCATTATAAAAGATATTTCCTAACATCATAAACACTTCGTGATTAATAAAGAGACTTGTTGAGGGTTCGACATCTTTCAATAACGGTTATACAAAGGGACCCATAGAGCAAACAATGTGAATCGTTACAACAAAGCCAATAAAAAGCTCTGGAATTGTAAACAACCGGGCAAGACCAGTCTAGAACAGAATGGCAATGCTAACTAAAACGTCCAGTCATAGCCTAAACAGCACCGTGTATGTAGCTTGCTAAACAACAAATGCTGTGATCTGTCATTAAATAACTAACTAGACATTTTGATTATTGTACGTGTAAAAACAAACTGTTAGTGTGGTAGTGTCTTCTGTGAAAATTTCGTAAAGGCCGGAGTGAACTGCACTGGGAAATTAGAATAGCTGTCTTGCAGTGTAGCTGGTCCGCCGGCTGCTGTCAAAGTGCAACAATAAAGCTAGTTAACTGACAAGCTAATTCAGCAATAACCCTTGAAAACGCAAAAGGCAAAGGCAAATTGCACTACACAATAGCTGTAGTTCCTTCTGTCTCACTGTTTTACTAGTATTAACATTGTGAACAACAAACCTAAGTATGGGAAAGACAATTTGAGACATTAGCTTACTGACTTGCTAACCCAGAAACTGCGGCTGCGTCTCAAACCGTACAATGCGCACAGTCTCAGCTAGGAAAATGAATGCTGACTTCTGTTGAAAAAAACACTGCTCTAATTGTTCATTATGATATGACTGGGTCACATTCAGTGTCGTGGAATCCAATTGTTGTTTTTCATTGAGCAAATTATTCCGAGCAACAAAACATTTAATTTATAATTAGTATTTCATTCAGACTGTTTAGCTTTAGCCCCTTCACATCCAAGTAGTGCACTATGTAGGGATTGAGGATGTGTTTGGGATACGTAACCAGTGTCAGTGACTTAGCAAGCTAGCTGTGAGCTAACGTTAACTAGCCTCTCTCCTGATTAGCGCTCAAAGGAAACATTAACGTTCACTGACTTTCTGAAAGAGTAGAAAATGCGCATGAATCTTAAGTTGGCTTACTGTTGGCCTGGTTCACACTGGGATTTCCATTCCACCTTAAACGGTGCGTCAACGGCATTACGGCACATACAATCATAGTGGAACTGGTGCACTGTTTAAGGTGGAACGGGAAATTCTAATAAGCTGGATAACAAGAAGCCTACTTTAGCCCAGGGTTATTATGGGAGTTCTCGCCCAAATGTAACAACTAAACCATGTCAGATTGCAAAGTGAAACACACCTGAAAGTCGGCCAAAATCATTTCTCTGTCCATGTTGCTCCCGGTGTCGGAGGCCATGGCTGTGGAGGTTGTTACTCTGTGTGTTTGCTGGGGTGCTGCTCCAGCTGCTCTGACTCGGATTCACTCCCTTTCTTTCTTTCCCCTCTCTCTCTCTCTCTCTCACTCTCTCTCTCTCTGTGTCTATCACTCACACTCTCACTGCGGGAACCGCTCTAAACCCCTGCTCGAGTCCGGGACTAGTCCTGAGGCCACCGATTAATTCAGGAGCCCTGTCCTCGGCCTGGAGCGGCTTATTGAGAGTAGATTTTCAGTCACCGTCACTTTTTTCTCTCTGAGCAATGTTAACATCGCACGGCAGTCGAGATGAACTGTCGTAAATTTGAGCATGGTTAACGCAAGGCTACGCAAATTGAACACATTAAACGCTTGGACTATTAAAGGATTTTGCGGTTAGATGTAACTTTACGATATTCTTTAAATATATAACTATTCTTATTTCATTCCATTTGCGTGGCTTTTCTAATAATCTCAAACCAGCTCCGGGGGTGTCAGAAATGTGGAAACAAAATCCAAGGAAGGATTTATACTTTTTGTACCTAAATTTTCCACCTCTGGATAAACATTATAGTGACCTTGTTGTCGTGGTGGCGGTGGAGGACTAAGGGGAGTGGACATTTATAAGCTCAGGGCTTGACCTAAATTTGCCTGTTTTGCAAGTTTAGTTTGTTCAATGTATACGCGATGCTTTTTAATTAATTGAGAAAGATTAAAGGAATGATAAAGGAAACATTTTTGAAAAAGGCTTATCAACTCTGGCTGAATGTGTTGTTGTGGTGTGGCTGCTTTCCCACCAGAGGTCACTTTGACTACTGCCCCAGGTAATGGGGCAGGGCTTGGGACATTATATCTGATGGATAGGTACACTGAAGGAATTAACTAATTTAATCAACATATAGCCTAATTACACGTTGCTAAGTGGTTTTCAAATAAAAACTCAAAGAACTCCACCCAAACCTTACTGCAGTAAATAAACTGAAGCAGAGGGTGAATGTTGATGAAAATGAATGTGCACACTCCAACACACTGAGCTGCCCAAAACGAGCCTGAGTCAGTGTTCTACAGAGCTTAGTCAAGATAGCTGACCGTGGCTTATCTTCACTACCCTATATTTGTATCGGTATTACACATTTATTACCAGTTTATTCTACAAAGCCTCATCTATGTAATTCCTGCCTATTGTTTGATTGTGTTTTGCAATACTGATATGCAGTTTGTTAGACATGAAAAAGATGCTGTCAGCATAAGATGTTTACAAGGTTTTATTTATGAAATCTGCAATATTTTGTTTGCTTGGGTGTTTGTTTTAAGCCCCTCCTTCACTTGTCAACCAACATCTGTTTCCCTGCATATTGAAGTCTTGATAACATTGATATTAATTGTTCAACAATGATTGCTATCTTAGCCTGTGATGTTTATGTAGTTTTTCTTGTTTATTTTTTCTTTATTATAACTATATATCGTGTTAGGGAACATTTTTTTATTACTCTCAGCCTTATAGTGTGCTGCCTATTTATACCCTCAGCAAATATCCCATAAGATTAGAGCTATGCAATACATTTTAAGCCCTCAGGCTAGCTCCTGCTTTGTTGTTTGTAAATAGCCTAAAGCCTGTTTCAGTGCAAGGCAAACTGAAAAATAGTGGCCTAATCTAAATGGTTAATTATGTGCTGCTTCTTGGATCTAAATGGGCAACACACGTGTATGTGTGTGTGTGTGTGAATGAGAGAGAGAGAGAGAGAGAGAGAGAGAGAGAGAGAGAGAGAGAGAGAGAGAGAGATTAGAGCGCACGAAAGCGTATGTGTGGCTCGACTGTGGCTTACCGTTGAGTCCCGCCTCTCTCTTCGTCTGTTAGCAAAGTGGGCGGAAGTCTCGGGCTTTTATTTCAAAAATGAGTGATGTCAAACAACGGCAGCGGACTGTTTTCTCTCTCACTCCGTCTCCTCTCTCTCTCTCTCTCTCTCTCTCTAACAACGTCAGCTGCCAGCAGTTTGCTCAGATGAAGAAACCGTTCAGAGCTTCTGTGGCAGTACATCGCAAAATGACTCAGTATTCTCAGGTAGTCACCCTGGGTCGGGGCACATTTATTCGGTTCAGATTGTTTTGTTGCACTGTATCTGCTCGACTCGTGTCTAGGCTACCTTCCAGTTGTGGGGAGAAGAATAAAGAAAGACACAGATTCGCAGAGTGAAGCCAGCGCGCGAGGCAGAGCTCGACATTCAAACCTCTCCGTTTGAAATGGGCGGGAAGCTACACAGAGCACATCCTTCTGAAAGTCAGTGAATGGGCTGCGGCGGCTCGCGGAGCTCTTTATTTTGTTTTTCCTGATGTCCTGATGTTTTGCACGCTTTGAGGCTTCTGGTCGTTTTTCTAAGACCCTGCACCTGCGTGTCGGTGTTCTGGGCTGGATTTGCGAGTTTTTACACAAGCCCCAGACTCTTTTCAGCGCTGTCTGAGCGGCTGCCAGATTACTCCGCCTGGCTTTCGTCTCAAACCTCGTGCTTCTGGAGGGCTTACGTGTTTTTATTTTTGCTGATTTCTTTTCCGCGAATTGCGTGGATTCAAAACACGGTTCAGCTGAGTGACTGCACACAGACTGTGAAAGAAATCCGGACCATAACTTCATGGATCGTGTCTTGTTGCACGGCACGTTTTCGCAGGTGGGGACTGGAGCCTGCTGCTCGTTTAGAGATGGCGTGATATCCCTGTTTTCCGTGCGGACTACGATTGTTACAGTGGGTCGATATTAAAACGGGGGGCGGACCTTGGCATTACACCAACTTTTTTTAAGGGGGGAGGGAGGGACGGGGACTGGAAGAAGAGACTATTTACTACAGTTTCGTGTTGCTTCGTGTCACACTTTAGATTTAGCATCTAACGCAGCATCCCAGGGATTGAATTGCAAATCCGTTATTTTCCTGCACTCGCCGTATCCATTTCGCGGAGGAGATCATGGCCGAAGCCCCAGATGTGAACAGGTTGTGCAGTGCAACTGCGAGAGGAGACCTGGGTGAAACACAACTTATACTTCAGAGCAACGCTGACGTTAATAAGAGGAACATGTTCGACAGAACACCACTGCAGGTTGGAGACCCCAAATCTACCATCAGAGGTTCTACAAAAAAATCGCTTAAAATGTTTCAGTTCTTTTTGCAGCTTGTTAAACGATAATTAGTAGCTCTCAGTCCTAAACAGAAATCAGTTTGAACTAAATTGGCATATCTCTCAAATGTCACGAATATAACACACTGCAATTAAAGATGTGGGTTTAGTAAAAGTAGACTAACAAATAGACCACGTAAATCACTTGCCTAACACATTCTAATGAATTCAAATATAATTAGACCCATTTGGATTACTTCTGCTTAATAGAAAATATTGTTTATCCAGTTTTAATTACATTGGATGTATTATATGCCCCATGTCTTCTTATATTTCACTACATAGTTTGTAGTGATAGACTTATTATATTTAACTTAATTTATCATATTATGCATCCCTGTTATTGACATAATTTCTTTTTTTCAAGTGACCCTAACACATGTAGTCTATGCTGTAGTATTCTCGAAGTTCCGGCCTGTGCAGAAATGAGACCTGCATGTATTAGTTTATATACTAGCTTATGGCGCAGGGCTTAATTCTTTAAGCAAACCCCAAAAATAAATAAAGTGCTTTAAATTTTTTTAAACAGTTTCCAGGACCTGTAGATATTTAATGTCAGTTGTTATGTCAGTGTTTTGCTTTCCAATAAATATCTGCTTTTACTCGTTTGCTTTTGGCCTACAATAAAACTGAAAAAATGTATTGACTCCCACTCTCAAAAGATTACTCATAGTTATATACTGTATTTAACAAGTATCTTGTTTCAGCTTCAGAATTACTGTATGGGATCCTAAATGTTGAGTCAACAAAATTGCAGTTGATTTAGACTAGGTTAGCATCTCTGTGTTTTTATATATCTATTTTGGCCAAAACAGAAAATATTCTGAAAGGCCTTCTTGCATTTAATGACATAGGCTTTCTGACTGATTAGGCAAAATAAGACATTCACTTCACATTCATTCAAATAAAAAGAATCACCCTTTTCCCCAAAACATAATCAAAAAAGGCTAATCTCAGAACTGAGATTCTGATTTTAATTTAAAAAATGTATTAATGAGCATTCTGAATTTCTTTTGCCTAGATATAAATAGGCCTGAATGTGAAGTTATGCTGTAGGTCTCTAGCAGCATGTCCAGTCAGGGACGTCAGAAATCGGGTCATAGTCAAGAAGCAAAAAAAAAAAAAAAACTACTCCAGCCTAATTGGCATTTTAATGCAGGCTAAAAGTAAACTTGCAAAAAAAAAGCTATTTACTGGAAAAATGTCATTTCTAAAATAAATGGTTATTTAGTAAAATTATAAATTATTAAATGTATTAAAATGTCAAGCTTTAAGCTTAGTCCAACTGGTGATATCCAATGCTGTCCACATAGGAGAGGCTATGAATCGAACTGAGATAATAGTAGTTTTAAGTAGTGTAATTTATTTATATATATTTTCCTATTTACAGAGAAGGAACACAACTATATGTGGGATTTTTTGCATTTTCCTAAGTACTGGGGCTGCACATAATTAAGTTTTTATTTTGTGTACAACTTATTAAGTGAACACATGGTGTGCACAACATTTTTCTCCAACAATTTATTTTACACACTGTGCAGTGTCCAGACTGTTTCTGAAGCAGCTTAGAATAATAGAGCCATACTTGTGATCCAGCAAAGGTTTGATTGAAATAATGAAGGTCAATCATTAACAATGTTACATCAAGGGCTCAACCTTTAATGGTTGAAGAAGCTAACTAAGCATAATGGGGAATTTTTCATAGACTAACTAAGAGCATAAAGTTTGACCATGGCCAAAATAATGGAAGTATTAATGGAAGGACAATCTAAAGTGCTAAATGACCACCATTTTTGTTATGACAGTTAGATTTACCTAATTTACTGCAGCGCATTTCACAATAGGCTAAGCCTTGTTCACTACAAAGTTTTTGATGGGGTGATATCCTAAGGATACACTTATTTTTTGTTCAGAGTATAAAAGTGACTATTATGTTCTGATAGGCATTCTTGCTTTTTATGACTGATGAGACTAAATAGTGTAGTTCACATTTTATTGACACTAAACATAACCAAATTTATTTTGTAGCTGTAGCAGTAAATGCTAATCAAATTACTGCTACCTTGATTTTAATTTTAATATTGTATGAGTGAGGATTTGGACTCACAATTTGCTTTGCCTACTAAAAATTTATGTTTTTTTTTAAATGCCTGAGTGTGATTTTAGGCTGTAGGCCTAGCAACATACACCTTTGGAACATTAGGCAACATATTTATACAGTATTCTAAGTAATTATATATTTGTAGGTTGTTCTGACTCTATTCAGACTGTCATAGTTTGCCTTTTTTATTTTCTATATTAAATCATTAAGTTTTGAATAGGTGCAAATATACGGTAAAATAAATATAGTGTTCTTTGAAAGCACTCTTAAACAATTTGTGACCGAAAACCCTATGTTCAGAAAAACCATCACTGCTACCCTCAAGGGTACATAGTTAGTAACTTAGTTAGGGAACATAAGTGTACCATATTATTTAATAATTTAGTGAAATTTGTGTCTGTCATACACCCAATTTCATTCCCATGTCTTTCCAGGACTTTTCCAGGAATTTGTATTATTTTGTACAGTTCTATAATAAAGGATTACAAATATTAACCTTTCCTTCTGGAGAAGAGAATGTAATGTAGTTTTAGGAACCACAACTGGACTTTAAAACCACTGTCAAAACCACCTTTAATGGTACATTTACACTGGTTGTACCTTTAGTGAGTATAATGTATCTTTACATTTTTTTCTGAGAATGTACCTGTACATAACGAAGTAATTTCATACCCATCTGCCACACCCTCATTATTTAATAATAAATATTTAGTAATAAAATATACATAAATATAGGTTCTAACATAACTGGACCATAGTTGGGTAGTTAAACTACCCTACCAAAGTTACAGTCCACGATGAAAATGCGTCAAATGACATGTCTGGTTGATTTGTGAAATTGTTAATGCATTGTCACTAGTGAACAAACATAAATACGTTTCTGTTTATGGTCTAGATTTAACATACTGGCGAACAATGGGTTCTAAAAAGTGTGATGTGTTGATTCCCGATGTGCAAAATTGAGGCGATAAACTGTAAATAAATTTGAAATGTCCAGCTGTGTCTTCTCTGCAGTGTAATATTTTCTCCCCCCACCCCCCTTCCAGGTGGTGAAGTTGAGCCGCCCTGACGTTGCTGAGGTCTTGTTAAAGGCCCAAGCGGACCCGAACGTGCGTGACCCCGTCAAGGGTCTCACTGTGGCACACGACGCGGCGCGCGAGGGCTTCACAGACATGCTATACATGCTGGTGAAGTACGGCGCAGACGTCAACTTGAAAGACGGCGACGGTAATCTGCCACTGCACCTGGCGGCGCGCGAGGGTCACCTGGGCGCAGTGCGATACCTAGTGGATGTCTCTGTTCAGCCCTACTCGCGCAACCGAGACAACTTGACGCCGCTGGACCTGGCGCTTGCGCACCGTCGAGAGGACACCGCGCAGTGGCTGCAAACCCACTGTCCCCCACAGCCGCAGAGTCCAGCTTAGCGCGGGAAAAAACGAAAACTGTCAAGCTTTCGTTGTGTGTGTGACAGAGGTAGGCTAGCGAACATGCTGAGAGGGCGTTTTGAAGTATTAGCAGAAAATATTCAGCCAACTACCTCTTTTCTTGAATTGTGAAATTTCGGCTGTGATCCTAGGATCGCAAAGGAGGCGTTTTCTTCGTTTTAAATCACTCACAGGGACCTAACTTGCCATTTTAACGTCACTCTGCGTCCACACCTACAGTTTTATGCAAAAAAAGCCGTGGTGAAATGACATGTTTGGGTTTTTGTTTTGTTTGGGTTTTGTTTTGTTTTTTGCAGATAACTGAACACATTTCCTAAATGAATGCCTACATTTTAATGCTTCAGTTTTGGTGCCCAACAGCATATACTGGGAGAAAAATATACTGTTACAAATGCCTACATTTTTAAGAGGCTAAATATTATTTCCATTATTTTAAGTACCCCAACTAAATATTAAGTGTCCACTAAAAGGCAAAAAATATAATGTTCATCGCAAAAGATTAAGCTAATTAAAATACTGTCACTTACAAAGTCAACAAAGCATTTTACCATGTGACCCCCAGCGTTTGCATAATACAGTACACACTATTTTAGTTTAATTGTATCATAGTTTCCCATTATTATAGTTTCCCCTCATAGTTTGAGAGGATCTTCATTATCAGAAGTGTCCCCAGTGAGCTCGTGAGCATGATTTTCGCTCCACAGGCCTGTTTTGTGAAACCCAGTTGTTTTTTCCATGCCTGGTTTTATTTGGAAGTGTGAATGTATCATCAGCAGGCTGCACTCTCTGTGCAGCTACCATTTTGTGCATTTCCATGTCTCATTAATAATACAATCTCCATCAGCGTGAGAGTGTGATGTCCTTATACAGTAGTCGATGAAGGATATGAAAACGGTGGACAGGCATTGAGGTGTTAATCAAATGTATTTGGGAAAAGAAAGAGAAGTGTTCCCCTATTTCAAAAACAATTGCACTAGGCCTATAAAGATCAGAACCGGGAGATCTGATATTGTGCCCTTCTGTTTGTTTGTTGATCAAATTGCACTTTTGCTTGTACATAATGCATTTTATTATTTGACAGATTTAACTGTGAACGAATGTGTTTTTGTTGCCACAAGACATATTTGCAAAAATAACCAAAGATAGCCGTTTGAACGGTTTCCAAACAAGGCAAACATCATTCACTTGGACTACGAAGACGAAGCGCAGGTGGAGAGAGGACTGTTTTATCATATATTATTTAACTGGAAAGTTTGGAAGACCAAGTCAAAACATTGGTATGCCTTGTAGTCTGAAACTGAACATTACTAATTGAAGATAAGAAACAATAAATCCCTGCCATGAGATGCTGGTGTTGGTGTGATGATTTTCTACGCATGTATTTCGACTCCTGGCTGTGTTACTGATGATTTACATTAGCTTAGTTGCCATAAAAAGGAAGTCCATGTTTTTTATTTTAAATGAGGTTATCAAGTCACGTTCTGGCGGGTGATTTACAGGATACACGTTAAAGCGGTTGGTTTTATAATATGAAAGATAATTTATTAGCCTTAATACATGTTTTAATTCTGCCTGCCCTTAATAACAGAATCGAAATAAATGATTTTAATGAGTTAAATTAACATTCAGCAGGGCGTAATGTAACGGAGTATTAGTAGTGAACGTGCAGAACTGGGCAGAGTGCAGCTGAGGCTAACGTTCCCGTTTTAAATAAGTTTAGCTTGTTTTTACTTTAGCTGACTTAAAATGCTAGGTTTATTTTTGGTCATTTAAGAATATTGGTTTATATTTAACGACAAAATGAAAGCAAGATAAAAAGAGAATAAAATGTCCGACACCGCTGAGCTGAGGAAGTGAACCTAAAACCGAAATCCGTTAGGTCGGCGGAGGACAGGACGGAGCTAGTATTAGCCGCTCTCTTATAGCTCCTCAGAATTTGGCGCTTTTGTACAGAGCAGCTCGTCATTTCCTTCGCAGTGGACTGCTGCTAAAAATGTAATATTGTCACCAAGAGCGCAGTTTTTGTAAAGCTCCTCCGGAGTTGTCAGATGTGAGTTCAGCGAATCTCTTCCTGCTTCAAGGCTCGGCTCATCAATCCATTCAAACCGCAGCGTAAAGTCCAAACGACCAAACTGCCGTCGATGATTCAGATACATACATAAATAAGAAAATACTCGTATAAACATTTCGTGTAGCACAAAGAGATATTTAAGCACTTACTAAAATATAAAGTATGGCTTATGAGATACATTTGTCCTAATTCTGAAACCTTATTGTAAACATTGTATATTATAAATAACTAATACATAGCCTAATGTTTGATTAAGACTTAATAATTACAACATGGCAAATAGACTAATATAAAATATATTCCCCAGTGGTCAGTCTAATATATCATAATTCCAGTCTCCAGCACGATTATTTAAATAAATAATGTAGCTAGACTTTAACACATTATTTTATTTTCTACCTTATAATTCATGACCAAGCTACTGAGAGAATGAGTATGGTTTGTCTTGTCTTGAATCCCATTATGAGGGTACACACTATTTGGACTTCACATGACTAGCCTGTACTGTGGTCTTTTGAAAGTGTAGCTATTACAAAACCTAGGAATTCTTGGGGGTGCTTCTGAGATTAATATGATATAGCATACATAAAGCCTTAGAGTGGTTGGTTGGCGTTGTTCATTTGTTTCGAACATAGATATAAATCCAACCATATTCACTGAATAATTTAAATAAAATGGAAAAAGCACTTATATATACAATATATTTCATAGCTGATTTTTCCATTGGCCTAGCCTATATAACTGTGCTAGGACTGAAAATCACATTTCAGTTTTATTTAAATTAATTGTCTTGTATGAAAACATGCTTGGTTAAGCTTTGACATAATAAACTGACCAAATTTAGACTATAACTAATTGAATAAAAGAATTATCATTCAGCGTCTTTTGATCCGTCTGAGGGTGTGTTCTGAGCAGCAGACCTTTCAGTGGTATTTCAGAGGCACACTGGGATTACAGTGCACTTTTTGCTATTTCTGCCTAATTGCTCAATAAGGTTCTGCTGTGTGCTAAGGTCTACTCCATAGCAGAATATATGCGGGTGCATCATTTTTATGAAAAAGAAATCAAAATTCTGATCATGATTCCATAGGCTACAATAGATATAAACATTCCACGGTATGTCTAATAAGTGTTTGAGGCCTTAGGCCTGAATAACTGAGTAACAGACCAAAAGGGCACTCGTAATCAGAACATAATTTAATGAAAGAGGAAAAGGTTATATATATGCCTACACATTTTTATAATTGTCTTGTAAAAGTAGAACAACAGAACAATAAAAGAAACATTGGAAAACAAATAATAACATGTAATATTTACATCAAAGAAAAACGTTTATACTGATTTCATTACATTTATTACTTTATCCACTTGTAAACTTTAAAATATATTTATTTACAGTAATGTATGTATATAATTAATTGGGAAATAAAGTTAAGGCCTAAGTGAAAGAGGTCAAAGACCTTATAATTCAGTCTGCTGGTTTATCCTGAAAATATTGAAGTCTAGGCCTTCAACTCTATGCTTAAATATTTGATTTACTGCTGCAGCTGACAGATGTACCACCACTTGAAAAACGCCTTTGTTTCTGAGAAAGTGATTTGTCAGTCAGCTAGCATTGAGGTGGTAAGCCATTGCACAATGAACAGGGCTAATATATCTAAAGGCTTTTAAGAGCTAGGCTTCTTCCTAGATCTTAGAAGAGTATATTGTGGTCAGATTGAAAGGACAGAAAGTACAGTGCTTCCTTCCTTGCACACACTGCCACAACGAGTGAAGAAATCTACCTGCAAAATATAGAGTATATAAGCACATATCAAGAGATATTCATTTCAAAGTACACATAAATGTGTCTTAAAATGCAAGAGGCTGTTTGGGATATTGTGAAACTGTGGATTTAATTTGTTATAAATCTGCAGGATGGAACTGAAGGTGTTTATGCCCTCCTCAGATTCAATGACAGGTTGAAGATTGCATGTACAGATACCAGAGATTTTAATAACTTTAGAATATCTGATTTAATCTGAAACACAACAAAATAATACAATTGAATGCACTCAAAAAGAAAGTAGAAGTAG
This sequence comes from Hoplias malabaricus, assembly GCF_029633855.1. Lineage (NCBI taxonomy): Eukaryota > Metazoa > Chordata > Actinopteri > Characiformes > Erythrinidae > Hoplias > Hoplias malabaricus. Next base: position 30,094,775 of record NC_089813.1, on the reverse strand, counting down.
CCCTGTTCACAGACATAGCGGTCAGACCAGTCTGACAGTGGGTGTGGATAAAATGGTGGACATCTGTATATGTAAAAGCAGAGCTGCGCTCCAACCTGTTACCTGTCTTCCAGTGTAGCACTCTTGCACACCTGTCTTACTGGATTATGGGACATTCTCAACAGGTTGGCAATCTGTCCAGGGTGTGTTTCTGCCTTGCACCCAGTGATCACAGGATCCTGAAACACTGCAATCATAAAACTATTACAGGAAATGAATGAATGAATATTGTCTTCTGAAAACATCTGTACATTCTTTTAAAATATACTGACAACATATATTTCATTTTCCAAAATCATGTAGGTGCTACACTGCAGTTTCATGATTCTCCTGAACTAAAAGACCCAATACAGCTCCAGAAGGACTTGAAAATGAGGTATTCAAAAGACTCAGGTTCATGTAAAACGTCAAAGTGCTCAGTGCAAACAGATAAATAGCTGCTATGCTAATCTGAGACATAATTATTTTATTTTTCAGCACTTACAAAAATCACATGCATTTCACATGTGAGAATAAAATGTGATAAGACAGGATGTGAAGAATGCAATCATGTGATCCATTGTTAAGAATATGTAATCACATGTAGCAAAGTTAAAAGTGTAAATGAATAAATTATGATGTAAGCACATTACAAATGAAAACTAAAGAATCATGTATAAAATAATTTGTAAATTCTCAAAATACAAAACTTTCTGCAATTGTGATTAAATTAAATATACCAGGATTAATTTTGACATGACCTATTTCCAACCTTTCTTTTCCCACAATAACACAGGCTGTTCTAGACAGTGAGAGTACTGCTGGTATATGTAAATCAACAGAAGCTCTCTGGCTATTTCTGACCCTATTGTTGAGAGATCACCAGTTTGATTCCAGGTAATACCTCAGCAATGAATGCCTTGTTCCCACACCTGACAGTCAGATAGATAGATAGATAGATACTTTATTGATCCCTGGGGAAATTCAAGGTCTCACTAGCCAAAAGTCAGGGCTCTCCTCTGGCACGTTGGGCTGTCCAGTGCCATTGGACTATGAACTGGCAAAAGATGGTGGTGGTTGACCATCATGTGGCAGCATGTGATTGTCCCTTGGGATGAAAAATATTGTTCTGAAAACATCTCTTCTGATTGGCTGCCCTGTATGTTGACTTAATTGGACGTACTCTGCATAATAGCAGCATGTAGTGTGAGTGTTTTCAAGACAACACAACTGGGCTATTGACCATTAATTTTCATGTTGAAACTGATCAATAAAAAGAATTTTATTTCAGAATGTGGATCACAACACAGTAAAACCAGCTTCTCTTACACTTTCTTAAGTACAGGGATGAGGTGTGATAGAAAGAACATAACTAACCATCATGCTAACTGGAAAACATGTTTTCCTCTGATTTTCAGGGCCTGATCACATGATCCTAGTAAAAGAGAGCTGAAAGGAGAGCTAAAACAGAGAGGTCATCACTCTACTAATTTTATAAATTAAAAATAATTACATCTTTCATGATCTGTAATGTGGGCAGCACGGTGGCATAGCAGCTAGTGTCACAGTTGTACAGCTGCAGGGACCTAGTCCAGGTTCAAGTCCTGCTCCTGGTGACTGTCAGAGGAGTTTGGTGTGTTCTCCCCTTGTCCACTTCGGTTTCCTCCCAGAGGCCAAAAACACACGTTGGTAGGTGGATTGGCGACTCAAAAGTGAATGTTGCCCTGTGAAGGACTGGCGCCCCCTCCAGGGTGTATTCCCCACTTGCGCCCAATGATTCCAGGTAGGCTCTGGACCCACCGCGACCCTAAATTGGATAAGCGCTTACAGATAATGAATGAGCGAATGACCTGTAATGTAATAGCATTGTCCTCCACTAGAGGGAAACGAGCCTGTTTTTGATCTTGGTGGACTTTAAAGTCATATTTATGCCTATGTTAATGTTTTATATCTGCAGCTCTGAAGGTTTGTGTTTATTTTTTTTATTTTAAATTATTTATTTTATATAATTTGTTTTAAGGCAATTGCTCAAAGGCACTTCAGCCATGGATTGAGGTGACATCAGTGCTCCTTCACTTCCCTTGCCCCCAGTTTTCCAGCCGGTCATGTGATGAACGGGCAACCCTGAAGTCTCAAGCTATGACGGCTTCCTTCTTTTTTTTTTTTCAAGAATCAAGTCAAGAATATTCTTTGTATAGAGCAGATAAACACCATACATTACAAGAAGTAAGAGATATAACCATATGCTAGAAAAAGACAGCCAACTTATCATTTTTCTTAGCTGAGAAATCATTTATTAAATGCCTGCAGTACATATCAAACGCATATTTATGATATATACTCAGAAACAGGGCACTCTCAGTGTCAGCACATTTAACACATCTACATCTACATTTGGGGGTTTTGTCAAAGAAAAGTCAAATACTGAACCAGTTTTATTGTATTACATCAATGGCTTTGCTAATAGTCAGGGTTTCTTTATCACTGGCAAATGATGGACAGGATAAAAAGTGTAAATCATACAGTGTGAGGAAAAAAAAAGTATGGTGGAGGTATATTACTAGTCACTAAAAGTACACAGTGTAAATATACCTTTAAAATGTACAACAGTGGTTTTAAAGTACAGTTGTGCTCCATACAGGTACATTACATCTACCTCTACACAAGGAGAGGTGAATATGTTTTATATAGAACTAGGGGCATTTGAAATCAATACAATACTATGATATATATATCTCAGAGAGTACCACCTCAGTGAGAGATTTTCTGATGAGACCGAGGTATGCAACGTTGCATAAAAAAAAAACTTTACCACTTTAGTACTATCCACATACTAAATGCTAGTTTTAAGATCCAATGCACTAATGCTCAGTTATTTTTTATTACAGTGGATGCAGCAAGGCCTACATTCCTGCACTGGCCAGATATAAGAAACCTATGTCTCTCTCTCTCTCTCTCTCTCTCTCTCACACACACTCACACACAAAGAAATGTGTTCAAACACTGATAAAAACAGGAAAAACTTCACTTTAATAGCAGCGACTTCTGAGTTTCGCTTTTTGTTGTTGTTGACATGTTTGGGTAGATTTAGGGAAGGGGTTGTTACAGAGCGATTAGCAGAACACTACCTCATTATCAAATATCAAGTGCAGTGAAACAGCGCACAAAACCAGCAACAAGTTTCCACTTCCTTTAGTAAAGAAGATGACTCTGTTTTCCTTTCGTAGAACTGTTGACTGGGGACTTACAGAAATGGAACAACGTGTAAGCTTTGTTGTGCTTCACTGAGTATTAAAAATAAGAATTGCTAGGGCCTGTATTTAAAGAACTAATGCAAACACAGGTTATTAGGTATATTTCTGATAAATAGATGAACCAGGTGCTTAACAGTTGCATGTCCACTTCACTCAGGTTTCAGTGCATCTGCACTTTACACCTCCTAAGTGTTGTGTTTTTTTTTTTTTTGCTTGTTTAAGAGCACCAAAATGAAGAACTAACAGTACAGAGGCAGACTAAAAAGAATTGCATCTTCCTGCTGCCCAAGCAAAAGCTGTGCAAGTGATTCAAACTGATTTTGGCATCAACAACAATTGCTTTTATAAGTCAGATACATACTTACAGATTTACAGCCTGTGTTCTCGTGGTAATGCTTGATTAACTTCCTCTGAGTAAATCATACATGAGATTAGAGTAAAATAAAAATCAATAAAACATATACATACAATAAAGACAACAAAACTATTGCATGTGTTTTAAAGTTTGAAGCAAAAATGAAAACAAAGGTCTCTACAAATCAAAATGACAAAGTTAATGGTGTGGTAACTGAACACTCATGCAAATATTTTTTTTAATATGTCAACATAGTGTATATTTAAGCATCAATGAACAGGATGTGCATTACTGCGCTGACATTTTGAGTAAGGACATTTGCTTTCAATATGCACAATAGAAAGTATTAAGTCACCAGAAATCCTTATGCATTATTATCCATTATTTTCAGAATTACTCATAATAATTAGATTTACTTTCAAATTAGTCATTAGACTCATAGCAAATAAAAGACTGCCGACTTTTAGAAAACCACACAGCCCATGCCTCCAGTGATCTCACGTTTAAATAAATGGTTTGGTTCTGGTAATGAAAAAGCCGCAAATCTCTGGTTAATTAAAACGTAAAAAAAAAAGAGATATGATTAAAGAAACATACACAAATGACTCAGTGACAGTCTGATATTACAGGATTCAAAGCCTGCACTACTTCAGCTGCAGTGCTTCATAGCCTTTAAAAAAATCTCACAGGTCACCCACAAGCAATATTATTCCAGACCAAAACCTAAGCAGAAAACTTAATCAGACATTCTTTATTTCAAGGGTGTACAGTGCATTAACTAAGAAATTGGACATTGACCATTTTTTGTTATTTTGGCTCTAATTTAGCTTTGTGGACCTACTTAACAATTCTTCGTTAGTTTAAGTCAGTTGGTAGGATTCCTGGTTTTCACAGGTGGCCCAGAGGTGACTCCCAGTGTGGGAAGACAGTACTGGGGGCAGCCATGGCCTTAATGTTAGCAAAGCAAGCAAGCTGGAAAAAAAAAAAAATTCATCCACACCTGAAGTGACTTTGAGTGTTTGGTGTTCACTTCCACAGATGGGTTAAATGTAGAGAATCAATTAATAAAGGTGATTCTTCTTCTTCTATTGTTTAAGGTTCCATTCAATATTAGTGTAAAAGAAGAAAGTGGAAGTCTAAACAAACCAAACAGGTTCAGGTACATACTGCACTATTTATCATCAGAGCAAAGAGCAGTCAGTGCGTTCATTCTGTAATGGTATTATTGCTAATTTGCATAAGTTAGCTACGCAAATTCAAAACTTTGAAAATGTAATCATAGAAAAGCTATTTATCTATGCAGTTAGCTTTTTTTCTCAGAAAATCACATATCAAAACTAAATAACGATAGTAACTAATGAACTCATTATTCATTTATTCATTAGAGTTTCTAAAAATATCCATGATACAGACCACAATAAGTTATCATTCAGTACATGCTTCATTAAGTTAAAACATCAAAGTAAAATAAGGATCCAAAGCAGTGGTCTTTCATCAGATAATATTGTGTAAAAAAAATCCAATTGCTTTTGAACATATCCATCCTAAAACAAATAAAGGGGTGGTTTCCCAGACATTAATTAAACCTAGTCCTGATCTATATCTTCCTTTCAATGGAAAACCACAATACAAAATGCTGTGTAGTAAAGGACCAGGCTTAATCTCTGTCTGGGAAATCCCTCAGAGTTTCACCCGCCTTGATCAACAGTTTTAAATTTACTCAATTGCAATTGCTCCCCAAGACCTTTACACCTTCTTATACTATGTTTAGTTTAGAGTGGGATGCAAATGGCCAAGACAACACTGAAAATCTGAGATAAGAACGTATATTTTTTTTGTTTTGTTTAAAACTGGAAAGGAACAAAAGTGATGCATTTTAAACAAAACATTTAAAAAATAACTGATAGAAGAAATATTCAAATTCTGCATGATTTTTAGATCACTATTCAAATGTAGACTCCATTAAGGCCTGTATTAAAAGCAACAGACATACCAAATGTCTCATTCTTTAAAAATCAATACTGCTCAGCACTATTTGGACAACTCAAATAGGGACCACCATCCATTTATCTAGAACCCTTAAGGAACCATAAAGTTATTGTCTAAAGTCTGTGAACAAGAGACAAGGCTAAATATTTGGCATTCTCCATGATGGTCATACTCCACAGTCCTGTACTTTAGACATTTTCACTTCCGGTGAATGAGCAAGTGCAATGCATCCTCATTTCAGTTCAGGGTTCAAGTCAGGTGAACTCGGCCCATCAAGAAACATTCAATGTTTGGGACTTGAAGAAATCCAGAGATGCTTTTTAAGCATTTCTCAGGTTACAATCCTGCTACATGACAATAGCCACCAAACAAGCTCAGAGGCCTTTATCTAGTGCTAAACAATTAAAACGCTGCTGTAATTTTCAAATATTTCGTCCTGCACCTGACGTCAATCCTTTTGATAGATGTATATCTAAGATAGTCTCTAAATTATAGAATTGTATGCACCTTAACTGTGGGTGTAAACAGGCCTTTGTTTTAGACTTGTTGTGGTTTGCAAGATGTGGTGATTCCTCAGAAATGCTGCATATGTTTTCTGCTCTTTATTATTGCCTTTTATACATTTACAATGAGCTCAGCCGTTTCCTTGTGTTTAAAATTTTTCTTTGGCTATTCCTTACTGTGGTCTTCTTTAATTTGGAAAAATTCAACTTTAAACATCACATATAGAAGCAACATCAGAGCTTTGTTAGTGAACTTATGCATGAGTTAATAATGTAGGAATATGCAAGGCAAGGACCCACTAAGCAAACAAATCTCTTTAAACGATAGACCAATGTAATAAAATGTCTGCAATTCCTGCAAGGTTGAGTTAATAAGGGCATATCTCACCTCAAATTAAAGCCATAAGTATGCATTTTAACCACATATCCATGGCTGAAATTGAAAATGTAAAAGGTGCCAAAAAGCCAAAACAATACAAATGGCCCCAATGTCCAGTTAATTAGAGAGCAGAACACTGTAAATTTCAACCCTCTAAAGCACATTATATCTAGTCAATCTGGTGTGTGTGTGTGTGTGTGTTTGTGTGTGTGCGCACATGCTTCAGACTTGTTGCTCATGTCCAGCAATGATAATGTTCTTCTAATTTTCTTCAAACAACGCATATTCTCACAGCAAGCTGCTACTGTTGTAGAGTGTCCAGAAAAAAGCTAAAGGCTGGGAGCTCAATGGAAAGAGAAACAGGAGTCACTCTCAGCCCTGTGCAGAAATGAAAAGGCTTGGAGGGAAAGGGTGTCTCTGAGAAGAAGTGCAAATGACACCATTTGCAAACTGTGTGCAAGCAAGTTTTATAATTTAGTCAAATGAGCCCTTAACAGAAATAGAGAATAATCAGACAAAGAGAGGAAAGAAGTAAAGAAAGCCCCACTCCCCACTGGGGTCGACACGACTAATTGCATTTTTCCCTAAAGTCACTTTTTTATTTTTTTTACATTCTACTCTTTCACGCCTTCCAGTGTAAGAGCACAGTAGAACTGCTTTTGGGGAAGCTCTAGAGAGTCACAAGATGTAGTCACTTGTATGGTTCCTATAGGTTTCCCTGTCCAGCAGGACAAACCAGGAGAACTTCTCAGGTCCTTACGTAAGTATCCCATGGTGCCATGGGTTGCTTCCCCTTCCAGACCCCTGCTTGTAGAGGGGTTAAACCCTAAAATATCAAGGGGTAGAGATTGGGGGCTCTGAGTATGCGTGTGTGTTTTGTGTTATTTTTCATATGGTAAAATTAACGCAGTCAGAGTTCAGTTGGTTTCATAGGATGAGAGAAGTGCTGCATCCACTGGCTCCATACAGGAGGGGCAGGTGAAGGAGCGCATCAGCCAGTCATCAATGCAGTCCATGTGGTAGATGTGCATGCAAGGAAGGAACCGGATGGGATCCCCGTATACAAAATCCAGCATGCAGATCACACACCTACAGAGACAAAACAGGCATCATATGTTAGGTACAGACGATTATCCAAATCATTAATATGACCTGGTTCTCATTCTTCATCCTATCCTGTCATGTAGATGCACTTAGTAGTTCTATGAGTATAGACTGTAGGCCAGTTGTTGCTCTGCATACCATGTTAGCCCCTATTTTCAAATGGTCAGGACCCAGAGAGAGCTGACATTTTTTCAACGGTGGATCTACATTAAAATCCTCATTAAAATTGAAAACATTCCATTAAAAATTTTCTTTTCATTTTTACAGGCGGGCGGCACGGTGGTGCAACAGGTAGTGTCACAGTCACACAGCTCCATGGGAACTGGAGGTTGTGGGTTCAATTCCCGCTTCAGGTGACTATCTGTGTGTTCTCCCCGTGTCCACGTGGATTTCCTCCGGGTGCTCCGGTTTCCTCCCTTGATTGGCGACTCAAAAGTGACCATAGGTGTGAGTGTGTGAGTGAATGTGTGTTGCCCTGTGAAGGACTGGTGCCCCCTCCAGGGTGTATTCCTGCCTTGCGCCCAGTGATTCCAGGTAGGCTCTGGACCCACCGTGACCCTGAATTGGATAAGCGCTTACAGATAATAGATGGATGGATGGATGGATTTTTACAGGCATAAATATTACTGGATATGGGACTTAAATGTATTAATATGTACATTTTATATATTATATATAAAATATATTTGTAAGTTTTGACATATGCACAAAAATACTATTGAGTGCTGAAAAATGCTCACTCCTATGCATTCAGTCTGCTCAGCATCCATGTGCCAATAAGCCTGTTATATCCAAAATCCAGACTGCAGCCCCAGTGTCTAAATCACACACTGTATGCATGCAATTCATTTGAGCATTTTTTTAATTATCCTGTCAGTAGGTTAAACCAGTTATTTATTCATTCTTTGATTGTCTGTAACCACTTATCCATTTCAGGGTCGCGGTGGGTCCAGAACCCACCCAGAATCACTGGGCGCAAGACAGGAACACACCCTGGAGGGGGCAGCAATCCTTCACAAGGTGACACACACCCCTCTGAACACCTGAGTCGCCAATCCATCTACCAACATATGTTTTTGGATCATGGAGCACCTGGAGGAGACCCATGCGGACCCAGGGACAACACACCAAACTCTTAAAAAAGTTATTGTAATTTATAAATTTCACAAATGAATCTTTAGCAAAGTTTAAAAAAAGAGGCGTCCAACCACCCTACACCATACCATACACCATACAGTCATGTGAAAAAGTAAGGCACTCGTCTTTTTGAACATATTTAAACGTATAAACATTTGAGTTTCATTTGAACAGTACTGAGAAATGGACATAAATATAATGAACAAAAATGTACATTTCTAGTGAGGAAAAAGTTAAAACACCTTATGCCCTAATAGCTAGTATTTCCCCCCTTTAGCTGAAATAACCCCAATGTAACTCTGTAACCATCTACCAGTCTCCGACATCGACTGGAAGGTGGTTTTCCCCATTGTTCCATATAGAATTCTTTCAGCTGTGTGATATTTGAGGGGTTTCTTGAACGCATAGATCACCCCACAGCATCTCAGTAGGATTAAGGTTCGGGCTCTGATTTGGCCATTCCAGAACTCTCCATTTCTTACTTTTGAGCCACTACTGGGCCAACCATGAAGCTTGTGCTCAAATGTTGTGCTGGTCATCTTCTGATACTATGCCCAAATAATTCAGCTTTGGATTCATCTGTCCAAAGCACATTGTTCCAGAAGTCCTGGTCTTTGTCTATGTGCTTTCTGGCAAACTAGTCTTGCCCTGATGCCTTTTTGACAGCAAGGGTTTCCTCCTTGTGCAGTCGTTTCCTGATGGTAGATGCATGTACCTTGTGGCAAGAACCACTTGTAGGTCCAGTGATGACATTTTGGGATTGTTTGAGACTTCTTTATGCGGTCTATTTTTTGCGTTCTGCTCTTGGACTGAACTTGTGAGGATGGCCTAACCTGGCCATGTTGGCAGGTGGTTTAAATGTTCTCCACTTAGAAATCAGCCATTCTACTGTCGGGAAAATGATCTCTTTAGATTTCGGCATGGGCAAATCAAACTAATGTCTGAGGTTTAAATAAGACAGCCTCCTTCAATGTCCTCTTTAAATGATAGTCTAATCATTTGCAGCTGATGTGGTGCATTTTTTTTTTCATGATATATGTGAGTTATGCTTTATACTTTAAAATAATAAACGCTTTAAATTGGTCAACAATATAATATATTTATGTTTATACAAAATCTCCCAAAAGACATTGTTCAGAACATAAACAAAATTATATATATATATAAAATAATAAAATAAAAGCACAGAAAATAGTAATGAGTGCTCACTATTCCTGTACTGAAATGGCTACATGAATACACTTGCATATTTAAAAAACGTAGCTAAGAATGTTTCATATTTTTGGTTCTGAACATTTTTTGGCGGAAAAAATACAATATTTTAATGTTAGAAAATAAATAAATTTTTAGCTCTACATCCATTAAATATGATACTCACTCTCGTATCTTCTTCTCAGTGCTGTCACAGCCAGGGTCGAACACTCCTTTGGGGAGGTGCTGTATAAGGCCAATTCTTTGAGCAATACGCACTTGCTCCTCCTCCGTCAGCTGTGTCGCTAATCGGGCCTGACTTGGAGTGGGGTGGTAGATGGGCACATGGATCTGCTCCTGAACAAACAAAACAAACACAAAAACAGTAAACACAGACAACATCGAGAACGAGAGAGAGAGGGAGAGAGAGAAACCCTCTCCTTAAATAACCTCGGACTCTTGAAACCAACATTTGAAAGTGAGAAATCAAATGAAACTGCATTTTGGTAGTGTAGTGAATTTTGGTTATTACTAAGCATCTTCAAATTACTTCAGAATATTTAACTGTAAACCACTAGGGGGCAATATTTCGTTTAAACATAGTTGCAAATATTGTGGATTTGCAGAAGTATAGGCAGACTGAAGTTCAGGAGAACACACTCCACTGAAACAGATAAGTACTCGGCTGTCTCCACAGCCTTCATTTGGGGAAATGTGTACATGTGTTGCGCAGACATTCAGTAATCATTCTAATCCCATTTGGGCAATATCATCTAACCAGGTCTGACACGACACTCAGCATTTTTTCATGTACCCAGAGCACTTTGGAATCGATACAAATCCATAGGGACATGAAACCAAACTGGTATAGTCAGTAGTGTGTAACACTTATGAATCTGTATGGCCTAGATTCTAATTCAGCACTTGATACCAATTTGTTCTCCACTGGGGCATAAATCCACTTCCCTCAATCCTTTTCTCACACAGAACCAAGCACCAAACACTGCTTTGATTCACTACAATGAAGGGCAGGACTGAAGCCTAGCTGCAATAATGGTAGTCAAACACACTGGCTGTTAATCAGAATTATCTACAAGGCTGTATCTCAGACAACAGATTCAAAAAGTCTCCAGTGAAATCCAATATAACTTGAGCTTGTGTACATCCACTGGATTCAATGCCACAAAATTGTGCTCCAGGCCTACATAATGCAACTCATCATTCAAGAAGGTAATCATCAAACTTTACTTTAGCATTTAACATTTAAATAACCTAATATCTAGGGGTGGGCAAAATATGGTAAACTGCATCTCAATACTCTTTGTTACATCAAAGGAATTGTCACCACCTCTCGACTCCACTGAACAGCTGTATGTGGCACATAAATGACAGATCCTACCAAATTGCAGCTGATACCCATCATTCACAGGGTTGTTTTGTTTGAAGATGCACTTTTTTATCTAAGGAGGACTACAAAGTGTAGCAATGGCAACCTCTCCAAAAACCTAAAACACACCCAAGCAGCTGATTCATTGAATAAATAATGCTTTTAATTTTTCTCCAAAGTCCTTACTAGGCATATGCGCTGAATTTTAAATTAATTAGATCACTTTGCTGTCCACAGAGTCATCACTGAGTCACCAAAAATGGTTGAAAACAACAAATAGGTTGAAACACATTAAAACATATTATTATGATTACACTACATGCATGTGATTATACTTGAACAGCCAATTTAGCTTTTTTATTATTATTAATTCGTGCTGGAGCTCAGAGGTTAAGGTAGTTAATGAGTAAAAGAAGTATATATACACTACCAATTAGCCTGGTGCCTTGCAACTGAGTATTTAGACATTTAGGCATATGCTGTGTGTTCAGAGGTTGTCATAGATGGAAGCTTATCAATAAACTTGCAAGTATGAGCAGGGTATTCAAACTTAAGATTACATCACAATTTTATATATAATACACATTTGTTTTGATATTCATATGCTTCCAAAAAATGTAATAATTTCTTAACCACATTAATACAGCATGGGTTTACATAGATCGGTTGGTCATCTACATTTGGGATAAACTGGAAAGCCATGGCTTTAAAGAAGAATTGTCTGCACAATTAAATCTTTAGGATGTTATTAAATTCAGGTTGGTGAGATGTGTAATGCAGCATTCCCAAAAACACTTACTGAATTGTACACTGTGGTGGGGATAGGGACAAGACATCTGAAGACTTTAATGTTTCTGAAAATCTTTATATAATTTTTCATTAGCTGCTTTTTGGGTTGTAAGAAAAATGGCTACATTTGCTTTTGTTTTCATGACCACAGGTTCCTATCACGACCACTGTGAAACTTGTATAGTTCACTACAATTCACATCAAACCATTCTTAAAGTCTTTGTTTATATTTCATTGATTGAAATATGAAGAGACTGGGAAGTATGAGTGGAATCTCCTTTAAAAGTGGCTTAATTTGTAGGAACTCAAGAAGCTACCATCAGGTTGGAGACAGAATCTGGAGTGGAAAGAAGAGAAAGCTTGAAACTATCATACTATCCTACAAATGACTAATCGTGGAACTGTTTCGGTTTTGTACAGCTGAATTTAATCATGATCCCTGAGAGCTGCTGCATTGCTGTTAGGGGTGGTGACTGCTGCTGCAAATTGTTGCCTCATCTAGTCTCCACACTGGGGGTCTTGCTGATGCAATGGTGGATTGTGGTTGTCATCAGGCTGAAGTTCTGCTTCGCTGGGTTTCATGATATAAAGTTAGTAAGACAGATGAAGGATGGCACAGCAAGCAATCACTTCAGGGGGAAACATTGATTTCACCTATAAAGCTTTAAATAAAATACTCTGCCACCTTATTATCATGATTCCAAATGCCTTGGTGTGCAAACCCACGGTCAGGACCACAACAGAGCCAGTATTGTGTGTGGTGGAGCTTTCTTAGAACTGCAGTGACACTGACATGGTGGTGGTGGTTTTAGTGTGTGTTGGTTGCTCTGGTACATCAGTGTTGCTGCACTTTTTAAACATCTCAGTGTCACTTCTGGATTGAGAATAGGCCACCAATCACTAATGAACAATGACTAACACACAGTGCGATGTCATCCCTGAATTTACATCTACCAGCCCTCTGACCCATGATTAGGAGTTGACATCAGAATTATTCAGAAGCTGTAATATTTAACGTAGAAATACTACATACTTTGTGTCAGAAACTGTGCCCTATTCACAATATAGTAAACTATACTGGGGTTCTGCCATTTTGGAATAGTGTCCAAAAACATAGTGGACTACTTTCGGTGCACTCAAACAATCCCACAATGCACTGCAAAAAGTATTGTAGATCTCATTTACACTAGCAGACAACAGATTACCATAATCCTTACCATTCTTTCTAAAAACCTGCCTGAGGTAGTGTCTGAATTTGTTCACTATCCTCCTGAATTCAGTTCCCTGTAATAGTACACTATATATATTCAAATAATGTAGGGAATAGGGTTGAGATTTTCATACTATGATAACTGTCTCAGAAAAGAAACTGAGCCTGAGTCAGTGTCTGATTCAATCTCCTACTGTTGTAAGCATCCGTTTTACTGCTAACTAAGTTAGTTGGAAATAACCAGACAGGGGGAATTATTTTGGACATGATCCTCATAATAGAGACTTCTCTTTTAATCTTTCACACCAAGCCTCATTTTAATAATAATAATTAGCAGGCCAAAAATGAACGCACGTAAATTAATCTGATTTACTTCTCTCTGCAATTTTCACCGCTGTGAGCTTGAACGTGGCACCAGTGGCCGAGGCAGAGCGGAGCTATGCATGCATGGGTGAGATTCTCAGTTGGCTTGCCTTTTTCCTTTAGTACCGGTAATAAGCAAACTCATACTGTATGATAACCGTGCATTTTAATACCGTGGTATAACGTGAAACCAGTTACCGCTGCAACCCTAGTAGAGAATAGTGAATAGGGAGCTATTTCAGACACAGGAATTGTGCTCCTTTAATTCACACTATGTAGAAGAATTCTGGGGAATGATATCAATAATTCTAAACCTCATGAGGACAACACAAAAACGTGTGAATAGCCAGTAGGCTTACTGTTTGCTGGTGAAATTTAGAGAGCTAACACTGATGTGCTATAAGATAATATTTTAACCCTTTTCTCAGAATAGCTGTCCTCTGACTAATTATTCACAGCAGTAGTATTTGAATGAGACACCATACATTCTGAAAGTGGTTTGCTAACCTAACCCTCTGATCGGATGTAAATTGTTCCACATGATGCAACATTTGCAGTAAAAGAAGAGCTTGTGCAGGTCAGCAGTGTTCATCACCATTCTCTCTTCTCACACTACACAGCCCACACACAAAGCCACATATTTTGGGTATATATGGCAATCAATTCAGAGATCAGGGATATGCTGGGTGATTTGGACAAGTAAATTACCTCTGGGTGGGTAACAGCTGATCTCAGATCAGCAATTAGATTAAAAGTAAGCTGAAAGATCAGGTCAGTATAGACCCCAACCAGCATAGTCATAGAGATCAGGTCAGGGCAATGCAGGCTGTCCATAGTCACATGCTGCCATGTCAAACCAAACAAGTTAGACTACCTGCTTAAACAAACACAAACATAACTGAAAATGGACACCCTGTTCCATGCTCCACAATGTTCATGGAACACAGACTGCCTATTTCACAGACTGAAGTACCCAAGGAATACTGGCAAAATGTGTCTTATATTGTTTCAACAATGAAAAATGATAGGCATATTTATTCAGGAAGAAGGAACTTTGAGGGCAAATTGTGTACAGATGATACAACTTATCAAATACCCATTGTTAAATGTACTTCTTCCTGCAGCTCCAATGACTGTCATTCTACTAACAGAATGTATATATCAAGCTAAAGAAAATAATTCTTATTTACACTTATGACATAGCTGCCTCATTTCTATGAAATTTTGTGACTGGGTTGATCTGTTAGCCAGCAACCGTGTGTGAAGGCAGAGAAACAATGCATAACTATGCACAAAGGCCAAGCCAAACCAGACTAAAAACCTGCCCAATCCAGGTGTATTTATATCAAAAGGGAGAGGAAAAAAAGCAAAATTGCTTTAGCCTACTTGCTTTATCAAAAAGATGAAAGTCTATCTTCTCTCTGTAAACCATACTTTTTTCAACTAAAATATATTTTTCAATCATGCATGTACAAAACATTCAAGGTATTTAGGCCTTCTGTGGAAAATGGGTAATCAATAGTAAAAATGATCATCATTTGAAAGTTTCCTCATAAAAGAGGCATAGATAATGCTGTCACACGAAAATAAATAAATAAATAGAAACATGCTCTGCTAAAAAACTTCATGTACACACACTCACAAACACTAGAGCGGGCCAGTAAAATCTTCATAAACTATTGACATTATAATTATAGTTGAGTGACTCATACAAAGACACAAGTGTCTTTCACAGAAAGACAGACGACTTGAGTGACAGCTGCTCACACACACACACATCTCTGTTCAGCAGTCTTGTCCCACAGGTGTGTGTGAGTGTGACGTTTGTAATGCCAGCCATTGGTGGTGGTGGTGGTGTCAATGTGAGCAGTGAAGAGAAGGACAAGAACATGATCGCTCAGCATCAGCTTTTCTCGACTGACACCTTTCTATTACTTAATCATGGGGCAGGACAGTGCAAGAGACCCTCCGGACCTCAACACCAGATCTCACTGCCATGAAATCAGTTAGCTTATAGTTTAAAGCAACTGTAATATCACCTTCATACAACTTACTAAACAAGCTGGCTCACCAAAGCACAGTTTTTTCAGAGCATGTCCAGAGGTTGGTGACTTTGTCTGGTAGGCGTTTGTTACCAGACATGGTGAAGACAAAATGTTCTGTCTGGAAAGCCCCCTCCTCTGTCCGCAACAGAACACAAAACAAATACAGGTTTTCCAGTCAGTCTTCACTTGTCTTTCTTTCTTTCTTTCTCTTTCTCTCTCAGTCATCCCCTCCATGAGGTCCCCACCTTCCCTCTTCCTACCCAGACAAAGGCATTTGGAAACGGAGATATACATTTTCACTGGGCTCCATTGGCTCTGTCTTGCCTCTTCAAAGAATACTAAAGTATTAATACTTTGTGTGTTGACCCTTTTCCTTTATTACAGTCATTATTTTGACAGCAAACTTGCTCTCAAGTTTAAGAAATCATTAAGAATATGCATGGATACATTCAAAGCTTAGATTTAGACACTGGAAGCATTTTGTGTTCAAACAGATTTAGTGATGAGTCTGGACAGTGGAGTGCTTGGTTCATCAGTTTTAGAAAAACAGCAGCTATTTTGTTTGGTTTGCACAGCACTGTCTGTAAATCACTTCATGTTGCTGCATTTATGAAAAGTACTGCAAAGTAATTATTTGAAGTATTATAATAATAGTAAAATAGCAACAAAAGGGTGCAAGGTGGCTGTCACTGTCACACAGCTCCAGGGTCCTGGAATTGTGGGTTTGATCCGGTCAATGTCCTTGAGAAGTTTGGTGCGTTCTCCCCGTGTCTGCACAGGCCCCACTTTGGGGGCCATGGTTTCTTCCCACAGTAAAAAAAAAAAAAAAAAAAAAAACACACATTGGTAAATGGAATAGCCATGCAAAAGTGTCTGTAGGCGTGACATTTTACATTGACTTTTTATTCCTACCCATTTAATCAAGAAAAATGTTTAATGTAAGATTCATTATAAAATTTAGGCCTATTACTTTCCGTAGACTTGACTTGGACTGAAGCTGAATGACTTGAGATTTGGCTTGGACTTGACAAAAATTACCTGTGAGCATCTCTGACCCAATGTTTTGGCATAAAATTAAACGTGGTCCCTCGTTTTTGCGTTTTAATGTAGGAAGCTAGGAAATTCTGCAAGTAAGAAATGACGAAACTCTATTGTGAATTAGATTATGTCACACAGTGACCTCAGCTCCATAAAAGCATGATATTACAAAGAACAAGATGAGTAAGACTGTTGTCAGCAACAAATGCAGACATCACTTTTTCACGGTCAGAAAATTTGTCACCGTTTGCTGGTATCTTTAATTAGAGAAGATAATTGTACCTTATTCTATTATAATTGTAGATTTCATACACCCCATTTCATGACTTATGTTTTTTTGACACTGTTCTATAATGAAAACTTACAAATATTAGCCTCTCCTTCTGGAAAAGAGAATGTGATGTAACTTTAGGGAACACAACTGAAATTTTAAACACTGTTGCACCTTAAAAAGGTACATTTAAACTGTTTGTACCTTTAGTAACCAATAATGTACCTCTACCGTACCTTTATTCTGAGAATGTAGATTAGCTCAAAAGCAGAACCATGTCTAGTATGACTCAGGTACCACCCACTGCCAGTCCACACAGGCCCACACAGAATCTCAAACTGCTCTCTGGCAACTGATGGTTAAGCCTTAGGCTAATTCTGAGTTATCCTGCTTTATAGAGGATTCCTCATAACTGCCCCCACCAGCAGTTTATGTTATCAGTGAAGAAAGTTGAGTAATGGATGAGTAAATGGCATGTGGAAATGATGCTGGAGAAGTTTTATTCACAAGGAACTACACATAATTCTGAACAAATCTAAACCTGATTACAACTGTCATGCAATAATGTTAAAACTAATTAAATATCAGAATTTCTATAAAAAGCTTAAATACTGGAAAAGGTCTGCCACGATAGTGATAATATTTACAAAAGTGATTGATAGTGGCCAAGAAATAACTGTGATAAGCAGATCTTAAACGGTCATTTTAAGACCGTTTAATGCCATCGATACTAGATATAATCACAACATAAAGCAATTACACCTCTTTAAAGACTGTAAAAAATATTCAGAGATTGAAATTAGAATATTCAAAAATATATATATTTAATCAGAACTGAAAATGTGTGCTGAACATAACTGTACGCAATGACATGTAAATATGATTTGGCATTCTGGGCCTTGTTGTAAAGAACGTACACCTGGTCACTTAAAGCTGAAGACACTTAGCAAAATCAGAAACATGCCCCTCACAGACTACACAAATCAAGGCAACATTATTTTACAGGAATTATAGTCTACTATCAGATAAACCATCAATATGAATGGTTAGGAACATATCTTGTTACACTACCAAAAAAATGTGGCTTAAAAGCAACTGAATATAGGAAAAAAAAAATAGTGCACTCATTTTTGATGCCTGTGCCAGTGGTCCCTCTGTGGTTTTAAAGTCTTGATTATTAAATGTATGTATAAGTATCTAAACTATAGATCAGCTGGGCCCAAACAAGTTAATCCCAAAGGGAAAACATGGCTTTATATTCTAATTTTGGTATTTAGATATAAGCTGAAAACATATAGATCTTCTCATAATACTCTATGCATAATACACATACAAGGGGAAAAAAGTGACATCTGAGTAGACAAATATTTTGCAAAGAAAATTCTCAGCCAATACTACCAGAATTTTAGCTCCTTTAAAACAGAACCAGGAGAAACATTTAAACAATTGTTAACCTCTATTACGTACTTCAGACTTTGGACTGTTCCAGCATAAAGGGCTACTTCTGTGTGGTAAGTGCAACCTTACAATATTAGAATGGTTTCTTTGTGAAAGCTGTCTGGATTTCTTGCTTTCAGAGAAAATAAACACCTCCCTTAATATCCCTCTTTCACACAGAAGGAGATTAGAAATCAGCCTTAACCAAGAAGCAGGCCTAATATTTTCTTACTTTGTCAATGCATAGACTTGTAGCTTCACCAGAAATAATATGTTGAAGAGATTTTCACTACATCATCCTCATCTTTCATCATAACTTGGAGATCAGTTTTGAAATATGTCAAGTAGGAGTTCTTATCTATAATCATATGTTACATATTCATACAGGAAAGGAAGATAATGGCAAGTTTGTGGCGACAGCTGAATCATAGGAAATAAAATTAAGTTTCACAGAATCAGAGTCATTTCGCTTGTTTGTTCTTTTGACTGCTAATGGTAAACATATTGCATGGGTTTTCTAACTGTAGTTTTTCCATTTGCATAAGTATTAGGAACAAATGAACATTACATCCAACATCTTGGGCTGCTTTCATATATCAAAGCCTTCTTCTCAGTGTTTTAGGGGCTTGTTAACAAACTCTGCCCCAGAGAGTATCACTCTTGTCTTTTTCTTTCTGCTTTCACAGCTCCCTGCAGACATGTGGATGTGTGTAAGAAAGGCAGAAAGAATGAAGACAACGAGACAGAATGAAGGCAGGGAGCAGGATAGGGAAAAAGATAAACAAGTCTGGAAGAGTCATTTTGGAGACTGCTTATATCCAAGGTGCTACACTTTAGCTGAGCTGTCTCTCACACACCCACAGTGTGTGCTCTCTGCAGAAGAGGAAAGAGCGTCTGAGGAACAGGCCACAGTCAGGCCATAAAACAAACGAACAGCCAGAGAATGGGCCACAAGCCAGTGTGAATGAAATTGATACGATGGGCTGACGCTTTGGGTGAGACAAGGGGAAAACCATTTGAAAGGCTACAGGGAATCTCCATCAATTCTAACAAAGCCTTAGACATACACATACATGCATCTGCCTTTTTCTTCTTCTCTCACACACACACACAGTAAGACTTATCTTCTCATGTCCAGCTTGCAGAAATGAGTCAGCAACTCTGTCTCCAAACCCACCACTCACTCCCGCAACCAAAGATACACAGACTGAAACTCTCCAAACACTCCTTGACCAAAGAAGTCACTAGAGGAGGTGCAATTACCCCCACCCCCACCACCATCTACAATAACATGACAGATTTGTCACAGTTATTTCTGGCTTGTCTCCAGTGAAACAAATGACATGACATACAGATCTTATCTGTTGGGTGCAATAAGCAGTTCACCCAACATGTTTTGTGAGAGTAAAGGTTACCAAACATGGCTGTTGAGCTGTGCTGGTTGAACCCACTAAGCGCTGTAGGTAAATATCAGGACTCTGCAAAAAAGCCACCTACTCAGTTTGGTGAACATTATAAGATTATCTTAAACATCAGATTCTTATCCCAGATATCTGAATATATAGTTAATAATGTCAAGAAAAGCATATGTAAAATCATACAATGTAAAAAAGGCCCATTGCTAAGGAGTGGTGCAACAATATTTATAATTGTCCTCATCAGCATGAGACTAGGATTCTGATCCCAGTGATCTCTCACCCTTACATGATGGAGGGATACAATCAAAGAAACAATGAATGAGCCATTAAAAGGTCTGAACACTCAGAAAGGCGGCAGGATGTTCTGGAGAAACACTATGGAGAAACTCCATCCATTTGGTGGATAATTAACTTGACAAAAATGATATATAATAATAAAAATAATAATAAGTTGCACCCAACTGAGATCAGGAAGAGAGCATAAATGACCATACTGGCCATCAACCTGACATGTCAAGACTGGGTAGCTAGTATTCCCCTTCAAGTGTTTCAGCTGTTCAAAATCAGTGTCATTTTGAAAATATGCGTTGTCTGGCTTCACAGATCTCAGAGGAAGCATGTGTTAGCCTTTACCCTCCCAGTCTGGTAGTACTGTGCAATTACAGAAGCCCTAGCAAACAAGCAAAGTTAGCCATACTAAATTAGAGGAAACTGGCTGAACAAAATTTTAAATAATATTTATTATGGTTAATGTAGACCTATTTTTCACATCAAAAATTTGAAGAGAATGTTTCCCTGTAATACCTCAGTTTCTTATAATTCACCTAAGACTTCAGCAGAGCTGGTGTGAAGCCAGCATAGTGTGCGCTGAGCTTTTTACCACACTGTTCAAATGCAAACACATCAACTACATGATTCAGGAAGCATGACTACTGATAAGAAACTGAGCACAAAGATGAGCTCTTTCCTCTCCTGATGCTGTGGTCTTTCCTGTAATATGCTTTCATGCCTGAGGGTTGGAAAAAAACCTGGGGTCTTAAACAAGGGCCTCCCTTCTCCACTTTAAAACACGCACCACCAAGTTCTGAGCAGCCGTTAGCATGTCCCAGTCCAACTGGCACCATATAAAAGGCTGACCGGCTGGCAGTCTGGGGCATGTGGGTGAGTGTATGGGTCTGAAATGTATGTGTACAAAAACAACAATAGAGTGGAATTTTACTGCTGATGGCACAGGCTTTTTAAAGCAACAGCAGCAGCTTTACCTAAACAAAAGGTGTTTTTTGTGGCCTCCCACTAAGGGCTTCACACTAATGAACAAAAAATATTCAAAATGGAAATAACAGGAAACAATAAGAGTGAACATAAGAGGTACACAAAATGCAGCAAATGTGGTTTAGAGTCAAAGCCTTTTATGTTCTTTTGTACACACAGGGACTCCATCAAAGTTACTGGGGTAACAGAGTGTATACAGATGCAGCAGAGATTAGACAGAACAAATGTCAGATTCTTCATTTAACACAGGAGATTTTTTCTTACAAATTTTACTTGAACGCTACAGATTTCTACTGAAGTAGCAGTGAACACAGTTGCCATCTACAGCCCTCTACTTTCCAGACGATGGAAAAGAAAAAAACATTGAGCATTCTTGGCAGGCAGCACAGGAATGCGCTGAGATTGAAAATGATTTGGGCTCTAAAGTTGGCCTGGACTCTCTCTTCGTCTGCTCCACACACAGTCCAAACACACCTCCAAATGGCCAGCCAAAAGCCTTAGATGCACAGGGCTGTCAAGACACTACAAGAAGCAGCAGACCCGTTCTCTGAAACTGGGACGAAGGAGAAAAAAAAAAAGTCTTCTATGCTGTCTAGTTATTTGTTTTCACACCCATGTCTGATCTTGCACCCCTGAGACTAAAGATCTCCACAGCAATACTGAGTAGCCAAGGGGAATTCTGCTTGCACTAAGCATAAAAGTGCAGATTCCAGAAAAAACACCCACACAATGAGAGAGAGAGAGAGAGAGAGAGAGAGAGAGAGAAAAGGAGGAGGAAAGACAGAATGAGATAGAAAATTTTTAGTTACACACTTTCACAAATACTGCACTATATTGCATACTGACAGTACAAATTCTCAAAGTGAATCTGTAACCCATTGGAAAAATAAGTGTCTGAATATTTGATGGAGCTAGAGGAAGAAATACTGCCTCATCACAAAGGTCCACCTAAACTATAGTGCACATTAATTAGCTTCTCACATTCAAGACAGACTTCCCAGTCCAAGATTGTGTCTGGATAAACTGTGGTTAATGTAGTAAACTACTGTTTACATTGTAGTGTAGTGTCAAAGCTTAATAAAGTGAACAATTCCCATTTTGGTTATCTCAGATATCAGTTTCTATTGTGATCTGGCGATAAGCCATTTGACCATCTACAGCACATGGCCAGAAAAGAGCAGAGAACAAATCACTGAGCCAAACATCAATACATTTCCAGCTAACCATCATTTGTAGCTATTTTAGAGACATTGCTGGAAGCAAATAAGCAAAAATGAGCGATATTTTACATATTATACTCATGAAACACATGGCAGGGCCCAAGGTTTACTTCAAATGCACAGGGTACCCCAAATGTAATGAAAAAAAGAATGACACCCATATTAAAAACACTGATCCCTTTTTTAGAAACAGGCTCTGAGGCAAGGGGGAACCATGGCCTAACAGGTTTTGTTCTTCCTTACATCGTGTTTCTACAATTGGATCACCATCTTTTATAAGGGTGTTTCCTTTCTTTTCTGTCTCCTTAATTTTGGGACACACTGTGTATATCCACAGGGCCTTGAGGAACTACAAAGTGCTTGCATTTTTTAGTAATTTATGCGTATGCCCTGTCTTTAGTAAAGGTAGTGATCATATACAGAAAAGTGACAACTCAGAAAAAGGAATGCTTAAAATTGCTCTTTGTCATTTGTCCTTTTCCAAGACGGAGCAGGTTTTTTGTGTGGTTTGGTTCTATATAGCAATCAGAATGACACAGCTTTTCTTATGAATATAAGAACACCTTTTACTAACTAATCAGTGTCAAATTATGATAGGGTTTTGTGTCCCTTAAGAGAATATAATGCTTTGAAGACATACCTCCGAGAAAATCCTCACCAATCTCTGCTGAAAACACTGTGACAACCCTACTGTACACAGTAATAGTGTCAACTGTCTCTCACAAGGACATTTAACAAAACTAGTGACAATTCTCTAAAGCTTACCGTTAGCTAATGTAAGAATCCCCAAACGTCGTGGATACAGCATGTACATAATGCCCAAGTGACATAAGTCGATGAAAGGGATGTGTAGAAACCTATTAAAATGCAAACAAACCTAAGAAACCCATTAATGATGTCGCATGAACGTGACTAAAATAAAAGCCTGGTGAATCAATAGTAAACGTCTGACATGATGAAGCAGCTGACATAATGTCTTGACCGCCCCTGCGTAGACTGTATGAACTCTATCATGTTGAGTCTCTCTCTGTCCAGTGAGAAAAACAAAGGGGATTTAGAGAGCTAGGCTACTGGACAAACCTTACCTCACTTCACAACACAGAGTTTTAGATAACAACATAGCTCGCCCACACCAGCCCACTAATTACTGTCTAAAACAAAATAAACGTCACATTTACGGCTTTTAAACTAACGTTTCTGCTGTGAATAATGTAACGTTACACTTTTAAACAAAAATGCGACTGCTGTATATTAGATCCGAGCACTGAGTTGTGTACCTAACGAAACAAAGAGGTGCGTTTACTACAGTAAGATGTCTGGTTGTGTTT
Source organism: Hoplias malabaricus (assembly GCF_029633855.1). Classification (NCBI taxonomy): domain Eukaryota; kingdom Metazoa; phylum Chordata; class Actinopteri; order Characiformes; family Erythrinidae; genus Hoplias; species Hoplias malabaricus. Next base: position 30,071,067 of record NC_089813.1, on the reverse strand, counting down.
AAAATATTTTACCTGGTACGGGGGAGGCGGTTCCTGTTCGGGGTCGGTTCCGTCGCCGAAGCTGGCTCTGTCTGACTGAGACTCGTGGAGCAAAGAAATATCATCAGACGTTGGAGATTTCAGACAGTTGCCCATCTCCCCTCTCGACACTTTGCTGCTCCGTTGTAGATTTAAACCCTAGCTAGTCACTCTGCGCTTAAAGCTCAGTAGTGTTTTATTCCCTAAATATTGTATCCTGACACTTTAACATATACCCAAATGGTCCCAGTCAAAGCCAGGAGAGCCTTCGCTCAACAAAAACAAACCATGTCGACACAAAGAGCTGCAAAAGTAAAGCTAGCAGCTGGAGCAGCGACAACTCGCACAAAAAACGAATTTTAACGGAGTCTCCTGAGCTCCACAAAAGCCAAATGCCTCTCCAATTGCTCCGCTCTTCTTTTGTTTCTGGCTGTGTTGTATACGTTGTTTCTCGCTGAACAAATTTCACAGTATCAAATGTTTTCTCTTTCAATGGCGACTCATAGGCGATTCGGCCTCTCAGACTGAGGCAGTAATCCCGCCCTTCAACTCTTCAGCCAATCACAACACTCCTTCCTCAACAACGAATTTTGTTGTAAAGGCTCATCTTCCAATCAGAGCAGGCAAAAGCAAGGTTTAAAGGGGATATCACCTACATTTTCTTGAGTTTTATTTTTTTGTTTCTCCGAGGTCTACTTACAGCTATGTGCAAAAAGTCTGACCACCTCTGGTTAAATTACAAGTTTTATTTATTTACTGAGGGAAATATAATATCCTCTACAGGGAAACAGCTTAAATATGTTAATTCTGTATCACATTTTGTTTTACCGGTTAAATGTACAAATGATTGTATATTTATGATTAAATAATGCTTTATTGTTTTATTAAAGAAAGACTAATTCCTCTTTTTATTTCACTTCTCATTTTCCTTGGCCGCCCGCGTTGTGCTCCCAGCTGCTGTTGCCGCCGTCGGTTTATCACTGAGTGACTCCCAGCATCCATCAGCGTGTTCAACTCGCCCTTAGTGAAGAGCTTCAGACCACCACTGCCAACTTCAGACTACCTTTCGGTTCACGGCCGACTGAATTCATCAGGCTGAGGGTCAAAAAGATGCCACTAATAAACTTCCTAGTAAAATACAGCTACAGCCAAATCACAGATTTGACAAAACACATTTATAAAAAAGTAATGTGCTTTGCACTCACAGTTACACCTTTTATTCTTGTCAGTTTATAATCAGTTTTTTTGCACTTAAAGTTAAATTTATGTTGAGGTACTATAAATAAAATTCTTATATCAAACCAATGAGAAAAATGTGTTTATTGTTGATATGGTACTTTTAAATCCTTAAAAGATTAATTAAAAACTAAATGCACATTTTAAATGTGTACTTTCAAAATTGTTAATTTATAGCTGTTTTAACATTCTTAAAGCTGCCTTAACACACTAAACACTCACCAGTTTAATGCTTCTTACAAAAACTGATGTCAGTTTTGCTAAGAATAGTCCACTATGCCTGTATTTACATTTCATATAAAGGCTCTGCATATATTAAACAACAGGCTGTTAAAACACTGGCTCTCTGTTGATAGCAAGGACAAAGAGATGTGGAGGAAGTTAATGATGTCATTTTATCTTAAATTACAAAACAAACATTCAGCGTTCTTATGAATGTTGATCTGTCCAGTAACCACACAACACGGAAAAGATTTTGAAATATTTTGGAAATAGGGGGCAATATATATAAATATCCCAAGCTTCAAACTTTATACATTAATTTTTAATCAGCTTTTACATATTTGTATTCCACCACCTTTGAGAAAATATGATTTTCAGCAGTTTTAATATACAGCAGTGGAAGCCCTTCATATCAAAGCTAATATCCTAAAGCTCCACCATATCCAAAATACAGAGTGCTAGAACACTAAGATATTATCATTATGTTAGCATTAACTTTGGTGGAACTGTAAAATTAAAAGGTGGCCATAAAGTGCTATAATTGCTCTAGGACAAAGTATTTAAAAAGACTAATTAATTCTTAATGCATTAAGGTAAACACAAACATGGTGAGATTTGACATGTATTATATCTGGAATTGGTGTTTTATTCAGAGAGCAAACAGATGGCTTCTATTGTAGAGTTACCTCATCCATGTGACACTGATATTTTAAAAGGAAGACATTGAGATATGCAGATATGGTGACTGAGGGGAGAACGCATGAGAGGCATGCACATATTTGGGTGTTAGGGGTTTAGTAGCGAAGTCTGCTACATCTTAGCTTGAATTTGGATTTATGCTACCTGTAGGGTTGGATATGGTCTTAGTCACTGGAAAGGCCTCTGTGTTTTTTATGGATTATGGAGTGAGTAATTGCAGAGGTGAAGCAGAGCAGGTAAATATTATGAGTTTTTAAACACATGTTGTTGACCTAGTACATGTGGAACTGTCCTGGTCTCCAGGGAGACCCATTTGGACTAATGTTTTTTGATGTTGTGTGCATGTATATTGTATATGGTTGTTGATTATTGCATAATCAAATTTTAAAATCCCCATGAAATATTTTGCACTTACCATGCATTAATGGTGCCACTTGGTCTAGGTACAGTCACTTGGCAGGCCAAAGTGGATTTGTTGTTAAGAGATTAGTTAAGTAACATGTCTGAGAAAAGCACTTGTAAGGCTGGGGATCTGGGTTGCCAGACCTCACTGTTGAGCCTTCAAGAGGTATTGTACTAGACGAGGTATTAGTAGGTGTTTAGGGATATTAGTGTATGGAGGGGTGGGGTGGGCAATAATGGACGTTCTGTGATTATGTGCAGGATATTTGTCATTTATCCTGTATACATTCATCGGTTTCCTAGTTACAACATGTACAGTAACTGCATTTGAGAGGTTTGTAAATAAACAATGATGCTAATTTGATACAATCAAGGCTCTTAAAGGCCAAAGGCCCTTAAAATAACAGGTACCACTTTAGAATAGTCCCACACCTATAAATGTTTATAAATGTTACTTAAAAATAATAAATAATCATTTATAACAGATAGATAGAAAGGGTAACAGTGACATTATCTGCCAAATAGTGAACCCACATCCATCTCTACTGTTAAACCTTAGATCTCACCAAATACTGAGCTGTTCTTCTCCATCAGGCAACATTAACCTTGTTAGTGTCATCAAATATTTGTTAATATGTTTAATCATTTAACCACCAATTTTAATTAATTATCCACAGATGTAAAGTCTTTTTAGATATTGATGATAATGTGATGTACCATAACATACATTCATAAATTAAGAGACAAAACAAAATAAACTTTGATCTCTGACAATCAGTTTTAGACAAAAAAAAAGGCACTCTTGCACTTCCTATCTCTGTGTTAAATTGATTATTAATGACTTTTAATGTGTTTACAACCTAATCGATAAGCATGTAATGAACAGATTTATATCATTTATAAATCTTTATAAGTGTAGTCTTGCTATAAGTGTTACCAAATAACATTAATTAATTTAACAAAAGCCATTTTCAGATCTTTTTGTCTCTCTTTATTTTAGTATAAGGCTAAAGTGGCTGTCAATGCAACTCTCACTATGGTTAGAGCAGACAGCCATGGCTACCCGGCTCCAATCTGAAAGACTTGTTTGTTTGAGCTCAAGTACCATCTGGATCATGTCCACACGAAGAAGACTGCCTTTCTAAAAGACACATTCAGCAGTCCACTTAAAATGGGACAATTTCACAAAGCCGAGAACATTACAGAGAATAAATACCAGAAAGGGGAAACAGTTAAATAAACCCACAATCTCCTAGTTTTACATTTACATAATTAATACATTTGTGACAGCCTATGCAGAAAGGAGAGAGGTGAGGCTGCCAATGGGCCTTAGTAGCGGGAGATCATTCACATCTAAAAAAAAGAAGGCTTTTTTTTTTAAAGAGGAATACAGTAGAACTGATGTTACATTATTTTGCCAGTACTGCCCAAGTATCATTACACAGTTTTATTGCCTGACATCTGGCACACAATTTTGCTTTTGACCTGTTTCACTTTCCTTCCAAAAATAATGTCAATAGTTTGTGCATAACGGTTAAATATGTTTCAAAACTAAACTTCATTTTTTCAAAGAACATGTCAACTTTGCTGTTGTCTCAAGTTGGCCACAGTGTAGAAGATCAGAGGGCATAACAGACGGGAAATTACAAAGCTGCTCCAATGAGTCACAGATGCCCTCAGCTGACATTTTAAAATATTGAAAATTAATTAATTTAGTAAACGCTTTCTGTATCAGAGCCCTCTTTGGGTTGTACTGGTTTTAAGCTCTGCATTTCATGTCTGTTCATGCAGCATTGGTTCTGTGCATGTGGAAGTGTGTGCCTGATGGAACGACGGTTCACTCATTTCTTGTCAGAAGCTCAGTCCAGCTTCTCTGACAGTTTTGGTGGTGTTAATTTTGTGCCCTCCTGAGGTCCCTCCTTGCTCTGAAGGCTTAAGCACAGCATGCAGTGACCCTGTAACCTCTCTGACCCCTGCTGTGACCCTGGCTGCTAGGGACTGGACGGTGAACAGTTCTCTCCATTCTGCTCCGTAGCTCGTGCTTTGTGGAGAGCTGCCTGGATCCGGAAATGTGTCCGTGACTCCATGGAGTAGTTCTTATAGTTCTGTCTGCCGAGCAGAGATGAAGTCATTTAGAAGGGTTGTATTTACAGTGAAGTTCACATACTATATACTTTAAGCTACATGTTTTGTATAATAGTATATGTGACAATTTAAAAAAATTAGATATTTAACAAATGGTAAATGTGATTTAATGTGTCATGTGTCATCACACATCACATGTACACCTCACATGTAACTAAGACATAGTTACCAGTTAAGTATGTACACCAATTTACAAATCTAAATATTTCAATAAAAAAAAACATGATCATTAAAAAATGGTCAAACAAGCATCTTTTGTTTGCCATCTGGCATCTTGCTGCATCCTACCTATTGCTGTTTTGTTTGCAGCTCTGTTTCGATCTAGCAATGGTGTTTAGATGCACTGTCTTTTTGATGTTCTTTAGTAACTATCATTAACTTTAAAATGTGCTGAGGAAACATTTCCCTTATCACTTGCCCTGTACTGTTGAAATCAATTGGATTGGCTCCATGGAATCTTGTTACCTGTGCCAGGTTCTCATCCTTCTATCAGTATCATTAAAAAAGAACCTGGATTTGTCCAGCCAGGCAGGTTTTAAATCTTACATCTCTCAGCAGTCTAGACATTTCTGTACCCAATGGAAATATGTTTTCCTGTTATTAACAGACGAATGTTGCCATGGTTTTTGGTTCTTTATTCCTTTCAAGGCAACATTCCAATGTTATTCTTTTTGAATGTTTGCTTCCATGATTCTGGCCACTAACCTGTGACCCATGTGATCTATGGTCTGTTTAGTCCATTGGATTGTGAAACATTTAACTGAAATATAATTTTAAGGGCAAGTTAAATCAGAAAGCCCGACACTAATACATAACTAGGTTATTATAACCTGTCGCTCATTTTGCCCATTAAAATGCTCTGAAATTTAAATGATACACGAAAATCTGGACTGCCTGATTTATATGACATACCTCATTCACATGACATATTACTTATTATTTGAGACTGGAAGTGTATTGGGAAACTAATAAACTGGCAACTAAGCATTACCAGGCATGAGTTATGGAAGGCTTTGTTATGAAATGACATCTTACTTGGCCATCTCCAATAACTTGATGGCTTCCTCTCTCCTGCCTTGTTCCAGACACAGCAAACCATGTTCCAGCAGTGCATTAGGTACAAGGTAATGGTCAAACTTTATCTGTGTCTCACTAGGAGTAAAACAAAGAGAGATAGAAAAGACAATGTTGTTACTTTTTCCTAAATGAATATTTAAACATTAAAACGTTCAAACTTTGCCTGAATCGATTTATGCAGAAAAAAATAAGGGAAATTCCACCCATTGTTACTTCTATAACCCCCTTTTATGAGGCAGAAAGAAACGTACTTCTGTGTTTTTAAACATAAAACGAGTGAGCTCACTAGAAAAGGATTTAATTTAAGATTCTCCAGCTTTCCCCAAAACACAATAAAATCCAGGGAAATATTTTAGTTTTCTAGTGGTTAAAAACACAGATGTCAAGGTTAAAGTCATACTACACTATTCTAATTGCTTATGTAATGTCATTTTAATTATGGCGAGATGCATGGTATTCACATCTAATAGTCTACATTAACAGGTTTGAGACTTTTCAGATTTTTTCTTTGCATTACTTCTTATTTCTGACAAAAACATGCTTCCTTTCAGCAAAACAAAACACTATGCCCAATAATTACTTGCATCAAATAATTTCTTATTCTCTTTGCAAAAAACAGCATGAAATTATTCTTGTTTCAATGAGTTAGAAGTGAAATAATTAGTATCTATTTTGATAATATTTTTTGTTATTATTGGCAAAAACAGTCATTTTTAAATGGTGTAAGGGCTGAACAACTCACTTGCAGAGGACGAGAGTGAAGTAGTGTTCAGCTTCCTCTTGATGGCCCAAGTGTTTCAGGCACAGACCTTTCAGCAGGCTCACCACACACTGGTCATCAATAGAAAACTCTGTCCCTAAAAGAGAACCCACAAAGAACAACTATGAAAAAAATTCTTGTTACAAAAAAGTATACTGTGTACATTGTATGTCCACAGAGGCCCTGTCTGCTTCTTCCGAAATCGAAAGAACCTATAGGGAGTTTATTCCCCTCTATTCCCCCTATTATAATGTAAAAGTTTTACACTAAATATTGGACCACTGCTGTGAGGGCTTTACTTCTTTTATCAACAGTGGCAATTACACGGTCAGGTGCTAATGTTGGATGAAGAGTTCCAAGTACCATTGTAAAGTTCTGTACAACTGCATGTATACTTTAAAGGTCAAGAGAGTGTAATCTTGTTAAAACATGTTTTGCTGTCTGTGATGAAATACAGTTAAGGGAAAACTTTGCTAAATGATATGGCTAAAGCTATGCTGAGCATTCTGCATCACTAGCAAATTGAGCCTTGTATTCTGTGTCAAGTGGCTTGTTATGTGGTCTTGTGTTTGGCTGAGTGAGAAAGTACTTGGATGTAGTTCCATTTTTTGCTGAGCTTCATCCAGTGTCTTTAACATTCCCTCTGTCAAGTCTCTCTGCTTCCCGATCACTGTGTAGCCATTCCAGATATACATCATCTCCTGCAGAATGACACATATGAGCAAGAAAAAAGGAAGTTGAAAGAATTACAGGGATTGCTATACAGCCATGTTAAATCTGTCAAATATTTCACCCTCAAGGGGCTGCTTTTCATGTCACATACAACTCTAAACATACTAAAGAAACACTCTGCAGATATATGTAGACTAATAACAATATACATTACAATAATGTAAATTATATGAGCAGATAGGCAGAAAATTGCTTATTTTATTACTCTTTTTACTCTTATTACTCTGATATATTTGCAAATATCTTTGTATATTTTAGCTCCCAGAGTAAAACTCTATCTTCAAAAGTGTCTTTTCAAAAAAATTGACTGTAAGTGAAGCTGGAATATATTTTTTGGATCATGTGTCATAATTTAATACAATGTAAAAGTAATTTTCAAATTATGATATACAGGATGGGCCATTTATATAAATTACCCTTTATAAAATGCGAATGGTTGATGATATTAACTTCCTGTTTGTGGCATATTAGTATATGGGTGGTGAGCATGGCGGCCATTTTGAAGTTGTCTATTTTGGATCCAACTTTTGTTTTTTCCAATGGGAAGAAGGTCATGTGACACATCAAACTTATTGGGAATTTCACAAGTAAAACAATGGTGTGTTTTAACGTAACTTTATTCTTTCATGAGTTATTTACAAGTTTCTCTTTGTTTTGACATGTCGCAGAGGTTAACACGTGAGGAGCAGACAGAAATTGTGTTGATGTCTGGTGAACGCAGTAACCAGGTCATTGCAGCAGATTTCAATGCAAATCTGCACCCTACGAGACCACGCATCTCCCATGCTACAGTTAGCAAACTGCTTGCCAAGTTTCGAGAAACTGGTACAGTGTTGGATTTGCCAAAATGTGGACACATAAAAACTGTCACTAATGAAAAAACCACAACCACTGCTATTGGTCTGACACTAACCCACATTGGATAGATCCCTCCAAGACTGTTGGAACAAAAAATTATGGTATGGTGTGGTATATGGGGTACAAAGATAGTGGGGCCATTTTTCATCAACAGAAACCTCAAAGCCACTGGATATGCGAAATTGCTACATGATGATGTGTTTTCCTCTTTATGCACCGAAGCTGGCACATTCCCTGAGTTTTTCCAGCAAGATGGTGCACCACCACATTATGGGTGTCAGGTCCGAGCATTCCTAGATGAACAGTTTCCTGGAAAGTGAATTAGTCGTCGTGGGCCAGTTGAATGGCCCCCAAGGTCTCCCAATCTGACCCTCTTAGACTTTTATATTTGGGGTCATCTGAATGCAGTTGTCTATGCTGTGAAGATACGAGATGTGCAGCACCTGAAACTATAGATACTGGAAGCCTGTGCTAGCATTTCTCCTGTGGTGTTGCTATCAGTGTGTGAAGAGTGGGAGAAGAGGGTGGTATTGACAATCCAACACAATGGGCAGCACTTTGAACACATTTTATAAGTGTTCAGAAACTTTTAAATAACTCATTAAAGAATTAATGATTTTTTTGTTCCAACAGTGTTGGAGGGATCTATCCCTCCTATATGTGGGTTAGTGTCAGACCAATAGCGGTCAGTTTTCATGCGTCCACATTTTGGCAAATCCAACACTGTACCAGTTTCACGAAACTTGGCAAGCAGTTTGCTAACTGTAGCATGGGAGATCCCAATAATTTTGACGCATCACATGACTCTCTTCCCATTGAAAAAACAAAAGTTGGATCCAAAATGTCCGACTTCAAAATGGCCGCCATGGTCACCACCCATCTTGAAAATTTTTCCCTCTCCAATATACTAATGTGTCACATACAGGAAGTTAATATCACCAACCATTCACATTTTATTAAGGTGTATCCATATAAATGGCACACCCTGTATAAATATCTATCAAGATTTTTTTCTTCTGACCACAACAGTAAAAAAAAAAAAAAAAAATACAGTTTATATGGCAAAAAAATAAGCCATGTTTACTGCATATGTATAACTGCATTTATAAACTTAAAAAGACTATTAAATGTTACTGACCAGTGGAGGTGCTGGGAGAGGTACTGGGTTTTCTACATTATAACGTCGTGCCTTGCGGATAGCAAACTTCTCTGTGGGCAGTGACTTCCCAGCAATTTTCTGCTTCAGCCCAGGTACTTGCCTGAGGAATGACAATAAAGGTCACTAATGTAGTTTGTCGTGAAGCACTTATTGAACTGCTAGATGGGCAATAAGCAGCCTACATTACTGTTCAGCTATAAACATGGTTTTATGTGTTGTAGTTTGTATTTCATTACAACCACTACTTCTCAGTTATCATGTATGCAGTAGGTTTGTTTATTATTTAGTTTGTCATTACCTGAACAATGCCACCTCGTTCTCCCCAAATGTCTGGCATTCCTCTTGACTCAGCATGCTGAGGTAGGCAGCTTTCATATAGGCGTATGTGGCCTGTGGGAAAAATGTTGTGTGCGTGTGTTTAAAGCTGCACTTTAAACAAAAGAATCCATGTTAAGAGATGTCCTTGTTCTCATTAGGGACATAATATATGGATTTGCAGTTGTAAACCTTTACCATACAGTTACGAATAGTAATTTTATGCAATTATCATGCACATTTGTTTTAATGTTTTAATTGTTACCTATGGAGATGTTATGTTTCACAAAATATATCCTTTACTGTCATATAGTTTGAAAGCTCTGCCCCACAAGTTGACTTGATTGCTTACTTAGGCTTTTGACCCTTGCTCTCTGAATTTACCCTTGTGATACCCTTTGACAACTGTAGCTTCAAAGCAGAAATGCTCAGCCATGTTGCTGTATGCTTATTTCAATCATGGTATGTCTTCTAGCATGTAAACAGCACCACATGAACATGTTAACAAGGTAAAAATGTGTTTTTCCTTGGAGGGTGTCTTTAAAACAAATTTACACTGAAATTATTCAGTATTAATATGTTGCCCTTGGTAGAATGGCTTTCGGTTTTACCACAAAATTTGTAGGAACATTCCTTGACACCTCCAAAGCTCAGTCTCAAAAGTCAGTTGCATTTTCTACTTCTGAAGATGTAAGTAATCAACATTTATTTGGCTACTGCTCCTTTTGAACTCAGAGCACAGAGTTGTCTTCTTAGAAGGATGGACTGAAACATAATGAAAGTACCATTCATCTGATGCAGATTTTTCTTGCACACTTGTTTGCAGTCTAATTTGAGTATTTCTGAATTCCAGTTTTAGAACCTCCTTTGCTTGCTTACTTCTGATATTCCTATTCCAGTACTTTCCTATGTTATTTGTAATCACCTCAAAAACATTTCTAGTACAACACTGTTTACACTGACTATTTACCACCATGTTGACAGAAAGCCCTATTAGCTTCAAGTAACTCTACAAATTTACTGGAAGTATAGCGCAAGACCTCATTTGAAACTCTGCTGGTTGCAAGTTTACATCACAAGTCTTGGGCAACGGTCACTGTTGCCCCACTGGGAACATAACTGAGTCGAGAAACTTCTAACTCTTCATTGCTTATTTTTTCACAATATTTTAAACTGTTGACACTATTTCAGAATTAATGGTCAAATTTCAGATCGGCCATGGAGCTTAGATCTGTGTGCATGACTTATTAAAACTGGACAATGTTTGGTGTGGCAGTCAGTAATGATCTGACGGGAGAGAAGAAGAAGAAATACCTTTATTGAACCCCTTAGAGAAATTACTTCTCTTCATTTGACCCATCCGTGGTAGTGAACACACAAACACACACTAGTGAGCAATTCTTCACAAACACTAGGGGCATTGAACACACAAAACCGGAGCAGAGGGCTGCCAACCACCTTCGCGCTCGGGGAGCTGTTTGGGGGTTAGGTGCCTTGCTCAAGGGCACCTCAGCCATGAATGAACTTTTCCTTGCCAGTCCCCGGAATTGAACTGGTGAGCCTCTGGCCTCAAGCTCGCTTCTCTAACTTCAAGGCCTATGTAAATAAGAACCCTAATAAATTTCTCATTTCTTTTTTGTTGCCTCCACGCCCATGTAGTGTAAATTATTCATGTTAAAAACTTTTTTTTACTTTATTAGATCATCTATAAGACTGTGGCATTCATTCATACATTTCCTGCAACCAATTTATTACTTATCTGTGCAGGGACGCAGGGGGCCAGCCAATCACAGTGCATTGCACACTCGCACATCCCACATTCCCTCAAACACTCACACCTATGCACATTTTGAATAGCCAATTTGGTTTTGGACTGTGTAATGAAACTGAAGCACCTGGAGGAAACCCATACAGACAAAAGGAAAACACAGCAACAGAGGTGGGTTTTAACACACAACCTCAGGAGCCTGGAGCTGACACAACCGGTTGCACCACCATACCGCCCTAAAGACGTCTTACCTTAGACCAGGCATTCTCTTTGCTGAGCAGATCTGCATAGAAGTAGGCCATCTTCCAGTGTCGTTTATAGTTAAAACACCACATCAGCTCCCAGTAACACATGTGATGAAACTGTTTCCACTCCTGCTGTGCTTCACAGCACTCCTCAAAACGCTTAATAGCCTAAAATATACAAACAAACAGCACACACAAAAAGACACCACTGTTATTAAGACTACACAAAAACTGTACAAGCACATATTTAATAGTTCTGCTCATATAAATACTGGACTGTGACACTCACAGCATCTAAGTTGCCTTTGATTTCCTCTATTCGGCCAGCGAAGAACAAGAAGATGGATCCCTAAAAATGTAGGTAAATTACAACAGTATAAAATTTAAGTTAGGGATGTTTTTTACTTTCTAAAGTTGTGTTTTTGAAAGCAGCAATATATTTGCTTGTGATGAACATTTGTCAGTAATATGCTGACATTTAAATGAAATATGATAATTATAAAGCAGGTTTTTAAGCACATATTTCAGGTGCTAAACAATGTACACCTTAAAGTTTGTTATATTTAATAGGTATTACATTAGCATTGCAAGCGTTAGCACTTAGTTTCCCATACCTTAGGGTAGCGTTTAAGATACGGCTGAAGCAGCTTCTCTGCATCCTCCACATCTCCCTCTCCTGTGCCTGAACCATACATAAAAACACACACACAAAGTGTCACTTTACACTTGTAGAACTGTTATGAATCTACATGAACAGTTCAGAAAACATCAGAGATACAACTGATTTAAAGGGTCAATTTCCTGCATAATTCCCCTGAGATATTTGTAGAAATATTTTGTGGATTTATATACCAAAAGCCCTGTGATGGACTGGCACCCTGTATTTGGTGTGTACCTGCCTCCAGACCCAGTGCAGCATTGTAATGGATGAAACTGTTACAGAACATGAATGACTCAATGTACCAAAGGCTTAACTCTTTATTTGAAAGTAATTTTACATTATTATTATTATTATGAACTATGTGACTCATTCAATAATTTATTAATTCATCTTCTGTAAGCATTTGTCCTGTTCAGAGGTGCGTTTTCTGAAACTTTATTTTTTTTATTAACAATTTTTATTTATTATGTCAAGAACATCAATGATCATCATTTAAGAAATCATTTATGATTTGCAGATTAGTTTTAAAACACTAAGTACTTCTCCCTTAATACATGTAATATTTTAATATTGTTTCTCACCCAGAATGAAGCTCATGAATGTGTGGTAGCAGAGCAACAGCATGTTACACAGGAAAGATCTAAACGTTTGCTCAGCCGAGCCTTCCTGAAGTTGCAGCAGACCAAACTCCTAAAACACACACACACACATTACAGCAATAATTTAATACAAAAAACATCAATAGAGCATTTAACACATACAATGTAATGTAAAAATCTCTCATCATCACATGTGCAAGTAACATGCCGTCAAACGTACATCACCTCACATTACATCAATATTCTCCCCTCACTGAAAGCTGAATCCCACAGCATGGTGAACTCACCTTGTTACCAGAGAAACCCACAAACTCCAGCAGCCTTAGGGTCCGGGTAGGCAACAGAGAAAGCATCTGGGAAAAAATGAAAAGACAAAAAATAACTTTCTCCTACTTCCTAAAATACTGTTCTCCTCAAATTTAGAAACATGTATCAGAACACTCACTAGATTAAATGCTCCTACTCCCAGCTTCACTCCACCCTCAAAGTGGCCAGAGTTCTCACCCTGAACATAACCAGAGGACTTCAGCACTGAATGAAGGTCCCTGAATGTAAATATTTAGATATATAACAAAATTTATACTCAAAATAACTCCTGTAACAAACTCCGAAGTCAGAAGCATGAGTAAAAGGAAAGCAGACAAGACGCTGTTTTAACAGAAAAAAATTAATTAAACATAAATAGAAAAAATACTGATGAAACTCACTAAAATGTATCTGAGCAAAATATAAACAACTTTCTTTACAAATGCAATTGATCAGAGATGAATGTATAACATTTAGATTTTTCCAGGAAAAGCCTTAATCACATTTCATATAATACAAAAGGTAAATCGTTTTTCCTATAATCTGCCTTTAGAATGTCTTCTAATTTTGCACTGTGAAATTTGCATAAGTGCAGATGGGAAAGATATATGAAAAAATATCATATTTACAGCATAACATTGCATTACTGAGCATGGATGTGGCATGAGGGGGGCAGCCATGGCCTGGTGGTTAGGGAACTGGGCTTGTAACCTGAAGGTTGGTGGTTTGATCCCGAGAGCTGGCAGGTCATGACTGAAGTGCCCTTGAGCAAGGCAGCTAACACTCAACTGCTCCCCCGGGTGCCCTGGCTAGGGCTGCCCACTGCTCCGGGCATGTGTGCTCACTGCCTCCTAGTGTTCACTAGTGTGTGTGTGTGTGTTTCACTGCACGCATTGGGTAAAATGCAGAGAACAAATTCCTGTGCATGCAAGCACAGTAACCAATAAAGTAATTCTAATACCATTTTATATTGTCCAAATTTATGATGGCTCAGGCAATACTGACCAAAAATTTTTTCTTTAAAACTACTCTATTTTTAATTCCAGCATATAACACAAGCATCAAAAAAGTGGGCTATCATTCTAAACCTACAGAGAAAGGCAGAAACAGCATACACATTTCACAGTATCAGTGGGGGGTATTTCAGGATGTAGGCTGTACATTACAGGACCACACTGGAATAATTCTTTAATCAAGGCCCAGTATAACGGCCTGGTATCAGACTGGTGCCATCTGAGCCCTTTCCAATTCCTCTTTGATGCCATATTTTACTCAAAAATTCATCAGGGTAGGATACAGAAATGAGTTAAATTTCAGAATAATGTTGATTTTAATTTAATTAAATGCATTGCAATAAAGAAAACTAATTTACTGCACATCTTCACTGGAGTTTTTACAAAAGCAGCAGAACTTACTTGTATATCTGATAGCTGTTTCTAACTTTGATTCCACCTTTGATGAAGCTAATCATGTTTTCATCCTGCATTAACATATCATTTAAACAGACGGAAACAAACATTAAAAACATTGTCCTCCAAGATAAATGCCAGTATAATGTCACAAACAAGTGAACTCAGAAAATAAGCTCATCCTATCTTCAATACATATTACATGCCCCAGAAAAACAGCTTCTGAAGGGGAAAATTAATTAAAATTATCAGTTATAGAAAGACTAGAAGTGAAGCCAACCTGTAAAAAGGTGAGTGCTGCCCTCTGGAGGAGACACTCTGCATAACACACTTCCGCGTGGAGCGCTTCTGAACACACAACCAACATTCACTTACAGTAGGGCAAATTCAACACAGATGAAAATCCTACATTAACCTTAAGTGGTATTTGAGAATATTTGATCATTTAAATGTGTGTGGACATAATGGAAAATATTGTTCTTATCAATTCTTCTGTAAATGCAACAATTTAAAGGGGACATGTTAAGGAAGCTCACTTTTGGGATCTGGAGCCTACCAATACAAACACTGTGAAATAAAACCACAAGTCAGTATTTTGTGGTTTAACTAAATCTGAAAAAAAAAAGGAATTAAAGGAGTCATTATGATTATGTGCTGCATCTCATGTGGAATGCAGTTAATTTAGAACTGTCCTGCCTCCTCCTTTGAGTTTCTCCAATCACAGCGAAGGGCCTGTGTTCATGTGAGAGTAAAAGGTGAGGTTAATTGGAGCAAAACAAAACAATGGATGCAGAGAAATAAGAGCACTGAGTAAATATGGCAAAAACGAGTACAGAGAAGAAAGAGAGTCAAGTGAAAATGAATAAAAAAACAATGTTTCTTCTCAACCATTCATCATCCCTGTGCTCTTATGCTGAACTGAGCCGAGGCTCATTCTCAATTAAAAGAACAGATGCTGAAACCAGTAATTCTAAGCAGTTTTGTTGAGACGGGAGAACAGTGTCGTGTTGTCTGATCGTTGTGGTATTTTGAACATATCATATCACAGACATTTCATTTTAACCCCAGGGAACTGTGTTAACTTTTGGAAAAGTGGTATAATATGTTTACTTTAAACAGCATGAGCTCTCTGACAGAGAGTATAATAGAAAAACTTGTCCAGAAAAGCGTACTAACACAACAATTCTTCAATAACTTGGTTTTCAATTAAACAAATCTAGTGTGGTACATAGATTGATGCAGAACATATTTATCCATGTAAATGAGAAGCCATTTAGGAACTAACTCATAAGTAATTATATTGTTGTCAAGGAACTTGCACTTGACCATCCTCTAAACCTGGCCTCTTTAATTTTTTTATGCAGTGTATGAAATTTTCCTGTGGGTGGTAAAGCAAAGTAAGAATATCATTGTGCATTGTTACTGTTGGTTTCTCTGTGCAAGTGATAGAGAAAGGTTAACACTTACACTTGACATTTAGTACTAAACTTAGATAATTATTTATAATAATCAATTAACATTACACAGAAGGGTATGAGAAAAAGTGTTTGGTTTATATTTTTTGACAATTCATAACATCTTCAAATGTCCGAAATAACTGAACAATATCTGTAACTGTTGCCACTTACCTTCTGTTAAGTTTTTGCTGTTGAATGAAGACTTCTTGCGATACCTATTAGGACAAAGGCAAACAATAATACCAACAGATGTTAGAAACCATAAAATATTAAATTAGAGTTTAATCCATCCATCCATTCATTAACTGTAACCGCTTACCCAGTTCAGGGCCATGGTAGGTCCAGAGCCTACCTGGAATCATTGGGCGCAAGGCAGGAATACACCCTGGAGGGGGCGCCAGTCCTTCACAGAGCAACACACACACTCACACACCTACGGACACTTTTGAGTCGCCAATCCACCTACCAACGGGTGCTTTTGGACTGTGGGAGGAAACCGGAGCACCCAGAGGAAACCCACGCGGACACAGGGAGAACACGCCACACTCCTCACAGACAGTCACCTGGAGCGGGAATCGAACCCACAACCTCCAGGTCCCTGGAGCTGTGTGACTGCGACACTACCTGCTGTGCCACCGTGCCGCCCATTAGAGTTTAATTTGAAAAATAATTAAAGACCAAATAGAGCACAGAAACTGATGTAATAAGATCAACATTACTTTTTGTTTATACTTTATGATGTGTCGTTGATACAAAGCAATGAATAATGTCCTTGGTGGAACATTTTGTTCAACGTGAGTGGGTGTTTGAGTGTATGATTTAGCTGAAAGCCGGTTACATGAGCTGATTTGCATTTAACAAAATAAAATCAGACATGATTATATGTTTCACCTTGGAATAGTTCTCCCAAAAGGCTAATATGTATCTTAATGATTTGGGTACTGTTGCAAAAAAAGTGCATATTTGCAAATCCAAATTGTATTATTTTAATCCTTCGTAACCTTAGTGCTTTTATATGTTGTTTTTAGGACAGTATGCCTTTGAGCCTTCCTATGCAATTACACAGTAAAAATGCTGATATAAATCTGGAGTGATAATGACTTTCAGAATTCTGAAGGCATAAGAACCTGCCTCTTAAACTCAGAGTTGATTTGAATCAGATAGGTCATTTAGGTGGATGTGTTAGGGAAAGTAATTCTCCCCACTACCGTAAGGCAGAATTAGTCCAAAGTGAATTCAAAGCAGTGCTCATCTGAATAAATTCAGAGTGACATGGTCATGCCAGGCAAGTGCTGACCTGCTTAACTGAACTTCTCTGGCATGAAGAGATATGAAGGAATACAAAGTAAGTCCAAAACAATGTGTTAAGAAATAAAATCTTCCAGATATTATCGTCAAATATATATTTTTGCTAGAAATGTCCTTATACATCTTAAATGATCTATAAGATTTCTATTTTATTAAAAATATAATTACAGTTGCCTTCCAGTGGCCTACTCTAATAATATAGAGAATACAAAATAAAGAATAATAATTTATATATACTTAACATTACCCAAATGATTACTTATTTTATTAAATGACCCGCACCCCCAATGTTTTGATATTCGCAATTATACATCTTTGCCTTTATGCATTAAACACAGATCTATGAACGTGCATTTAGTCCTTGATTCATTTCCAAACTATAATAGGACACTTACCTGCAGTTTAAGTTACCAGAAAGCCCCAAACCCCTGATTGCTTAAGTTTATGATGTTACAAAAGGCTGTCTGAACCTGTGTTTTGAGTTTGACATTTGTAAATAATTCTTTAGAAAGCAAAAATGCTCAGCCATGATGTTGACCGCTTATTTTGTGTATGCTACATTTTCTAGCATATTCAACACTACATGAGCATGTTAACAATTGTAAAACTTGATTTTGATTTGAGATTTGAGACAAAACCATAGAAAATTAAGTTTTAGAAGAGTTTTTAGTATGTAAACATTGTTAAATCTTTACATAAATCATATTCACTTTACAGTCCATTTAGGATAACTAAGCTGCAAATATGTAAAACAGAGAATTTAAATTTAATTGTTTATTGATATTACAAAAATCAACACATTTACATAAATCCTGTTACACAGAAGTTATGCTACAGAAAAGCTACAGCAGATTATCCCTGTACATTCACACAAACAGTGCATGCAGTAATAATGTTATGTCTTAGATCGTGTATATCTGTTTTAAAGAATAAAGCTTTAAAACCAAATTGAACTTTGAGAAAAACTAATTTGAAAGTATGATACCACAGCATTATTTAAGTTCTGTGAGGAGGAGGGACTCAGAGGTTTGTGGTCAGTTGTGATGTAACAGAACTGGTTTACAGTAAGGCATACATGACAGATTACAAGAGCACAAAAGATGAATATAAAGCTGAGCTGCAGCTGTATGGCTGAGAATGTACATACAAGTGTGTGTATATATATATATATATATATATATATATATATATATATATATATATATATATATACACAAAAAAACACACACACAAAATAATAGTGAGTGTGTGTGTTTGTGTGTGTGTGTGTCAGCTATCAGCAGCATTCAAAGCAGAGATACTGCAAGTGTGTGTTTGTATTTGCACATTTTTCACACATACTCTCTAGCACTTGGTACATTGGTGATGCCCAATGTACAGCAACACCATGGCATTACTTCATAAACTCAAACATGGCATGGAGCTGAGGATAGTGAAAGCAGCTTGAGTTGTTTGAACTAAGACAAGCTGCCTTCTGGCCACATACTCACAACGAAACTCTAAGAGCCTTCGCCAGTCTCAGCCTGTAGCCCTGGCTTGGTCTGTGCTGATTTTGAACTTACATAAAGTGTTTTCTGTCCGAACTCATTCTTCATGATCATGCATACACGTACAGTCTGTCAAACACTGATTGCCATCAGAACTACTCAGATTAATCTCAGATTATCTTCATGTAGAAAATGTTCATACTAAATTAATCAAATCAAATTGCTACTGTCACCTCAGCTTGTTCACATTGGGCCAGATTTGTGAAAAGCTACTTTGTGACAAATGAAGTAAAACTGAGTTAAACTGAAATGCAGTGGTAAAATTTGAGTTGTTACATTGTTCCCCAAAGAGCTATAAACAAATTGAATCGTACACAGGCAAGACAGACAGACAAACAGAGAGAGGCAAAAAGACATTACCGCTGGCACACAGACTGAGCATCCTTCATGGTGTTTCCTGCTGCCAAGATGTCCTCAGGGTCAAAAGTCATCATAGCCTGCATTTCCAGAATGGTGGCATACGTAAGTGCGTGATACATGCTGTCTTTAGTCCTGTCAGTGAACACAAAGAAAGAAAATACATCACATCTATTCATAGCACAACATGAATAGGAGTATGATTCAGCACAACATTAAAGAGAGACAATTCATTCCTCACCTATACTTCACTAATTATATCACATAGAGTTATGTTATGCAAATATGAGACCAGCCTTCATTTATCTGAAGGTTGGTCTTTGCCTTTAGCAAAAAACCTCCTGAAATGTTATTTTTCTAAGGTATATTTCTGAAGAGAAGAAAGGATCTGTACTGGACTGGATGTTGGAACTGGGTTGATATCGCCAGAAAATGCTGGATGAGATGTTATACAAAACATTGTATATAACATTATTAATTGCATGACTGCATAACATCGGTGTCACATAAAACATTTGTGTATTTTGATGATGATATATAAATGTACAATTAATTATTCATTCATTCATTCATTCATTCAGTATCTGTAACCGCTTATCCAGTTCAGGGTTGTGGCGGGAATCATTGGGCGCAAGGCGGGAATACACCCTGGAATACACCCAGTCCTTCACAGGGCAACACACATACTCACACATTCACATTTATGGACACTTTTGAGTCGCCAATCCAACTACCAATGTGTGTTTTTGGACTGTGGGAGGAAACCGGAGCACCTGGAGGAAACCCATGCGGACACAGGGAGAACACACCAAACTCTTCACAGACAGTCACCCGGAGCGGGACTTGGACCCACAACCTCCAGGTCCCTGGAGCTCTGTGACTGCGACACTACCTGCTGCCCCACCATGCCACCCACAATTAATTATTAAATATCATAATTAAAGAAAACATATCTGATCAGTATCTGCCAGTACTTTCTGCCAGTGATTTCTGTGTTTGTTTTGACTTTGGAATATGAGTGTTATCAGGTATTTTCTACATTTCATTCTTAAGTATAACAAGTGTTAGGAGTCATGCGGACGATGTTGGTGTAGTGCACTATGCTTACTTGAGCCAGGGATCACACACTAAGCCTCTACACTAAGCAGTGTAATCTACTACACTACATCAACCACGAAAGCAAACCATTGAAAGGAAAACAGTAATTATTTGAGTGTTCTATATATTTCCATCAGATAAGCTCATTAACGACTTTTCAGAAGTGTGAAAAATGCCACACGGCATGAATAATTTCACATAATCAAGAAGTCACATGTTGCATTCAGTACTCTAAAAACCAGGCCTGTGTGTTTTAAGGAGAATGTGACACTTCAGGCCCAAAATACTCAGCAGAAGGATTACTGGTTGAACCAGTTTAACCTGGTTTGCTCTGCTGAAACAGAGCAGGAATAATGCTGAAGAGGCAGACACACAATGGAATGCCGATTGTCTACATGGCTCACATTTCACCTCTATTCACTGTGAAAAAACCTTATAAGCACTGTGTGACAGCTTAATACAGCCTGCGAAAAATATTATCAACACAGAATGCTGTTATGAAATGATTATTCAATCAAGTTCTACCTATACCTCAAGCATCTGTCCCACATAATCACTTTCCACATACAATCATTTGTTATCAATCAGAAAACAACAGAAATCCTATGCTATGTTTCAGGACATGCCCATTAGCTTCTGCTGTGATTGTATTAGGAGTGAACACACTGTTTCCCTGGGAAACACAAATACATCAAATTATTGTATGTAATAAACCATATGATACAGATGTATTAGCGAGTGATTAAGGTTTAATGTGATAATGATATCCTTTAGATTCAAAGAACAGGAATCAAACCAGCCCTGCCACTGTTAATATACCATACAGAAATATACACAAAGAAAATTAAAACTATATAAAAAAGAAATAACGTTAAAAAAAGAAAGAAAGAAACATACAATAATACTGTTCAAGATAACTTTCAATCCCTTTATAAAAAAAATCTGTCTCCAATTATTATTTTTTTCTTTGTCTCACAATTGTCTAACAATTACTATACATTTAAAGGAAAAAATACACAAATTTTGAATGAAACAATGTAAAACTAGTAACATTGGGGCATTTCAGTCAGTCAGTTTATTATGACATTTTAACATATTGTAAAGGAGAGATGAAGTTTTCAAAGAAATAAAAAGAAATGTAAGAGATTAAAGGAATTATATTACATTAGGCAACTGTTTAATATGATGTAAGGAGGACATCACTGGTGACCCAGCAATTTCTTTTAGCAATGGTGCCTGAGTTTGCAGAAGGGCCATGTGTGTTATAACAAAATGTGATGGATGGTGATTACTGCTAGTCAAGTCTACCCAGGCACCTGCATTTGCAATGCACACTAATAAAAGCTTCTGGGTCAAGTCCCATTTTCTACATATTCTGCATGCATCCAGCAGTGCCCATGAAAACATGAGGTCCCTCAAGTTGTTGAGTATAAAAGCTGACAACTTCCTCAAGATCAGAAGACTGGCAATGCACGCGTCTGTGTGCTTTGAAAATTCAGTCAAGGTGACGCAGGGTTAATATTTGTCTCACTGCCAGTGACTCCAGTATGTCTTTATACGTCATTCCAAAATATACTATCAATCACCTCCATGTGTCTTCATGAGCTCATATTTATCCAATGAAATGGACTTTTCTGTGTCTCACTAATTTCATGACCTCAATATCATGGCCACAATATAGGCCTGTAATTCTGCGGCTACAATTTATTAACATATCTTGTAGCTAAAATACATTATGTGGCATAAATCTATGATTTACATGCCTTATTAAATACAACTACCATGTTAACTAAGGAGCTCCAGAAGGTAAAAATGTTGCTAGCAGTGCCTTCTCAGACTGCTCTAGCAGCTGAACACACAAACACCTAAATGAGAATTAGTCTCTGAATTTTAGTGCTTGTTTTTGTGGTGTTGTTGACAATTGAGTAGAAGGACAAGAGCCATCCTCCTGACCAGTGTGTCATCACACTCTCTCCCCCAAATTCAATCATCTGTGCTACAGAAAAAAACAGCAGCCAGTCTAAAAGAAAGAATTGAAAGACTGACTGATCTTTATATATACACAAATAAACATACACTCACAGCTGCACACACACACGCACTTGCATTTGGGAGAAAAGAAATATATACAGTATATTCCGGGGTTATATTTTCCAGGTTTTAACAACAATACAATAAGACAAATGGTTATAGTTACATGTTATTAATTAAATAATTAATAATGTATTTTATTATCTTTAATATAATTTAACACAATTATATATTTGTGTTTTAAGCCCAATTAACAATTTAGAAATGACCCTAAGTATTTTGTATGAGTGTTTTGTTTATTGTTTAAGTTCTGACCATCTGCCCAATGCAGCAGCTCTATGCAGTATATTGGTATACTGACATATTTTGAATTCCTATAAGCAATACAAGACTAAACTTCTAAGCCAGGCACTTTACACTTCATTTTTATATGCAAAAGGTCACAAAAAGGACGTCACATTTTCTTTGTCTTATCTGACAGAGCTTGATCCATGTCGGTTTTTCACCCACTCCTCCATTCACAGGCCACTTGTAACCAGTGAAAGACCCCCTCCATTCTCTTATGGCTGGAATGGGGTGTGGATTATCTATAATTGACTGGAAAAAAACCATTACGTAACCACATGAGCTGCACCTTCCCGGTAACTGCAAGTTAGAACAGCTCCATGAGCAGCACCATTCTTTGGTCTGACATAATTCTGTAAATATCTGTGATTTTCCCTCTTCACTAAATTAAGGGGAAAAAGTATTACACCTTTGCAAAAGAAACTACTGTTTCTTCAGACCATTATTTAATTAATTAGATAACTATATGCCTTTGGCTGATTTATAGTCAATAAGTTTTTTTTCTAGAGATCATTATAGTTTTAGCATGAAGGACGTCATCAAGGAGATCTTGCAATTTCAGGAGCCTATGATGTATATCAATATGCTTTAGTAAGCCAATGAGACATTTTGATCTTTCCTCTGTCCACATGTGTCTGTGACACTGAAGCCTAGGAGCCAGATGAAGCATTTCAAAATCCTCTCTATAATCCAAACTGAATGTTGCAACAGAGTAACACGCACCTACAGCCACAAGTACAAGCCATCATGATTTCTGCACAAACATGTAGGTTTGGCTCAGTTTTAATGCAGAGCTGATTTGATAGAGGTAGGTGGTGTTAAACCACACATGGTCGCATACTTATGTTACACTCCCCTTCCCTGAAGGCCTAGTGTTTCACCTAGCCTTTCATCTGCTGCAGGAAGTATCAAACTGATGAATATCCAATACATTTGAAGAAAACAATTATGATATCCAAGTTTGTAGATTTTAGCTTAATTGCATACACATGGATTGTTTTTTTTCCCTATGCAATTTCATAACTGAAAAATCATGGCCACAGCCTGCTAACATACTCCAGCAGGAGTGCTTGGGGTGGAGAAATCACCCTGTAGAGATCACCCGCACTGAAAATTTCCAAATTAACATTCATCATATCATCGCTGTGGGAGGAAGACATATCTTCGTTGTTGTACTACATCATTTGAACACAGCAGCTGTCCTTCACACTGTGCATCATGTCTAATAAAACATACTCTTGCTATTATTAGACTCACAGCGGTAGGTTTCAAGAGCATGTGACTGGACAATTTTGATGAGTCAGTAGCATTTTAGGCCGGCATCAATAATTCAGTAAACTTTCTCTGTCACTTTAACATTCATTATGATTAAAAAACCTTAACCACATAATAAAAAACATGCAATTATGTGATATACTCATCTAAACACACTTACCTGCTCCTGAGTCTGGACAGTGCTTCCTCAAAGTTATTTCTCAGGAACAAATCCAGTGCTGTCATGCAGTCCTCCAGAGCCACAGAGAGGTTAGATTTTTCTGACCTGTGAAACAGGAAGTACATACATATTTACAGGAAAATAGCAAAAGACAAATCATACAATCAGCTCTTGTATGTAAGGGGAAGTGGAAAGAACATTGTGCACCATTACACAATTACATTATAGAATGTTTTTGAATGAACACCACCATCTGTACCCAAAGTGTCATTCTTATACATTAATTTTCTGCAACTGCTTATATCCAATTCAGGGGATCAGTGGGTCGGAGCCTACACAAAATCATTGGACACACGGTGGGAACACACCGTGGGTCACAACAGTCCTTCGCAGGGCAACACTCACACCTTCACTCATATGCTCACACCAATAAATACTTTTGGGTCGCCAATCCACCTATCAACGTGTGTTTTAATTGTGGACCGTGGGAGGAAAACTGAGCATCTGGCGAAAACCTACGCTGACACAGGGAGAACACACCAAACTCCTCACAGACAGTCACCCAGAGCAGGGCTTGAACCCACAACCCCAGGACCTTGGAGCTGTGTGACAGTGACACTACCTGCTGCACCACCGTGCCGCCTTCATTCTTATACATCAGAAACATTTATGAACTCAGTTTTCAGTTTTAATGTAACTGTTATACAGTGGAGAGTTTGACCTAATATCTATGAGTGTATATGTGTACGCAGTGTTCAACACATTCATACTGCTACTTCCAGTTTATCATAAGGACAAGGAGACTGAAATACCCTTCAGACTCACCAGGCAGTGGTATGATGCAGAGTTTGTTTAGAAATGTACACAGGTGCATGTTAATGTAGGACAGTACCTAAGTGTGATTACCACCAAGCAGCAGACTGTGTGTGTAGTCCTGTGGAGTGAGTATACTGTATATCTTCAAGATGCAATATATACTTCAAAGAATAGCACAAGATGCTATATAGTTTATGACAATGAGCACTGTCTGCTAGAAAATGCCTGCTTTAGTGTGCATCATTAGAAAGCCTTATTTCATCTTAGTCCTGTGGCTGGTCATATATCTTTTTTAAAAGGATGACTGTTATCCATTGGAAGAGTATTAAACTATTACAGTCATGCATTTGGCAAATGGTCTTATCTACCGTGACTTATATTTGTATATTAATTTATTTTATATGTGTATATTAAAGAATATTGGCATAGGAGAGCACAAAACTTCAATGCTGGGAAGCTCCAGGAAAGTAAAAGAAATTTTCATTCTAAATTTAAAAAAAAAATAAAAAAATGAGCTGACAATGAGCTGAAATTTATGGGAATCACCACAAATTCGAATGAGTTGTAATGTGCCACATAATTTAATAACAGGCCAACAAGCATGCATACAGTAATAGTCCTATAATGTCCTCAGGATAATAGTGGCCAATGACCCTTCACTATGGACAGAGGGATGAAGAAATGACTGGTATGTAAGAGGACAATAGAAAAGAAAAGGAAAAAACACAAGAGAATCAGTCTTTGTGCTCTACTCAACTCTCAATTGAAACACACTAAACAGCTCAAGCAGTGATCATCATTATTGGGTGAGAGGTCTGTATGGCTGTTAATGTCTCAGCAGGCTTAATGACTGGCATACTTGCAGACTGAGTTCCACCACTGTCTGAAAACTTCTTAGCTGTTTAAATACTGCAAGGATTTCATCGGGGGACTAGGTAGAAAAGCTTTATAAGGTAAGAACATGCAGCTAAACTGCCAACAAATAAAAAGAGCCAACATGAATAACAATTCACATGTTTTAAGCAGCACAGTGTCTTGATACGCATAAGTTTGTGAGAAAGAGGGTAAAGAAAGGTCAGTTAAAATAAAATCATGATTGGAATTTTATTTTCTCCTATTTGTAATACAAAAGTTTTCTGAATGAGAGAGAATATGAGAACTATAGCAGTATTACTTGATTGAATGAGTATCATAATATACTAAGTGCATAGAAAGGAATTACAATAAAAATTGGAACATGGAGCACAGATGCTTTTATGTTTTGCTCTGTATGGTACATACTGAAAAGCCAGTAGTCAGTGAAAAGGATTAATTACAGTCAGCAGCTCTGAAATGCTGATCTCTCAAAGGAGCCACTAAAGATCATTACTGGAACATCTGGCACAAACCAGCTAACAGAAACACACGGACATATACAAACAAAGACTAACACAGATAACCGGGAATGTAGTATACATAAATCACAAAAGATGTGCTTTTAATCTGTATTCTAACAATGGATATGAGGCATTTTGATAGAATGACACTACAATAATAAGAGCTTAAAAAGCAAAAAGACCCCCAAAAAAAGCTGAATCAGAAATTCAGTATATAAGTTATATGATTGTTATAAACATCGTAAAACAAAACAACATATTTTGGATCATGTCTTCAAACTATCATACATTTTCTGCCTGTTAATTACTAAATAACTCACACATGTGACAAATGCATTGTAGGCAATGTGGTTTCAGCTAAACTAGACTTTCCTGGTCTTGTTAAGTCACATATTTAGTTACATATTATAATCCCAAAGTGGCTTACACAGTAATATAAGTAAAATATAATAAATATTTAAAGACAAAATATTGTAGATATTTCAGGGTAAATATATGTGAGGAATTTTCCCCCAATAGAGCAGTAAGCTATCCTAGAATTATTGAATGGCCTAAGAGAACCAATACAACTCTTTCTAGAAACTAACTAAGCTACCCTATCCTTATATACACAAAAGACTTTGTGTGTGTGTATGTGGTGTGTGTATATATATATATATATATATATATATATATATATATATATATATATATATATATATAGCTACACATATAAAAATAAGGCTAGGCTAGAACCCTCATGCCAAAATCTGATACTGGGTTTCAATATTATAAATATTGTTTTGATAATCAGATAAAATTTGAATGAAAAAAGTATGACATTCCTCCATGCTGCATATTTTCACACTGTGACAGACAGCACAATGATGGTAAATCTTAACACACCAAACCCTAAATTTGCCTTACAAGTTATTAATAAATAAAATATGTTAATGTAGATTTTGTAAAACCATTTTTTGTAGAAGATCAGCACTTTTTGTTGGTCTGGATTATAGATAAACCCTTTTTACCTTTTAGAACATTTTGCCCTAAAATGACAAAAACAGTCACATACACAAATGTGAATTCACACATGCAAAGTCCCATTAGCACCATTTTCATCTTACCCATTTGCCAGAGTTTCTGCCTCTTCTGACATTTTCATCTGGCACGGCAAAGGATGTAAAAGTGGGTTCAGTTAAAAAAAAAGTGAGGGCAAGAGAGAAAGAGGGAGAGAAAGAGAAGACGCAGAGTACTTCACAGTTTGAGCTCAGGCCCCTCTCAGCAGCAGCTTCCCCCTGGGTTCAGCACTCACACACAGACACACTCAGGCACGCATGCACGCACACACACACTCCATTAACCACGAGAGAGGAAAGTGAAGGAAGAACGCAAAGCATAATAAGATTTGGATGACTATCATACAGAGCACAAAAACATTCTCTCTCCTCCCCTTCCTCCTCAAGCTCTAAAGCTCTCCTTTTCAAAACCCCTCCCCTTCTCAGCATCACCCTCACCCTACACACTGCAGTCTGCCGTCTGATTGGTCACTGCACCAATATAGGAGGGGCCTAATTTTCAGCATTTCAGTCAAATAAAAAACAAAAATTAAGCAATAGAAATATACCAGAGTCAGGTGACAATCTGACTACTGCATCAACATTATAAGGGCAGGCCGTTATCACAATGATCTGCCTGTAAATGAGGCCTGGCTGGAGGAAGCCTTGTCACAAGACTCAGGAGAGAATGGCTAAACTTCAGGCTGCAGGATGAGTGAGGCAATGACGTAGCCAGCAGCAAGCTGGAGAGAGAAAGAGAGAGGAAGTAAGGGAGAAAGAGGGGTTTACTGCAGTGATATGCTCCAGTACAGCAGTCCAGCAGATTTGAACAGCACATCACAGAGCCCAGCACTGTCAGTGTTATGGATGCACATCAGGGACAAAATTACATATCCCAATCATACTACATTAGTACATTCTACATGCTTATGCATGCTGTCATGCTGCTTAACAATACATGTGAATGGAACTGTGAATATGTCATACTCAGTGTATCATATGAAAAGTTATCTGGGTAGTAACAACACCTCCTCGAAAAAAATCAGCTCACATTAAAGTGATAATCCTTATGTTTTGGGGATTTGGGGAAATAGAGACCTCTCTGGTGAGAATGTGTAGTAGTAGAGAACATAAGGAAGACTACTTTTAAAATATATTCAGAGTGAATAAATCTGATAAGAAGTCAGAGTTCTCAATCAATAACTTGAAGGAAACATCTAACATCTAGAGGATGTAAGATTTTGTCATACTTATCAGCATAATAAATTAATTTATGATTTAAAATATTTAAATATTGATACATATCACTGTCTACAGAATAATAGATTACATCCACAAATGCAAATTGTTTGTGGAAAATAAAAGCAGATTTATGTAAATAAATTTGTGAAAATATGTTCCATGTTTTGTTAATTTACGATGAAATAATATCACAATTTTGAGAGCAATTATGTCAAACAAAAGCAGAAAAATAAAACAGAGAAAATAGAGCCACAACACTTTCTTTGATGTGCAGCGTTAAGGCAAAAAATGATAAAATTTATAAAATCTATAAAGTTTTGATAGATTGTTAGCTAGCTGTTAGATATTTAGAATGTATCATCAGCGAAAGACATTTTAGTTAAGGTACAGTACTGTAGCAAGATACGGTAAAACACATTTAATTATGCGCTTTAAAACCATTCTTTCAAGTTGCTGGAACATATGTCCAATTTGCTAATTGCATTTAGTACTTAGCTAACAGCATATTGGCTAGAAGCACTAGTGTAAGGAACGTCAGTCAGATAATTTTATTATCACAAAATGATCATATATGTTACATGTATAATATCCATATGTAACCATTCATTCATTATCTGTAACCGCTTATCCAGTTCAGGGTCGCGGTGGGTCCAGAGCCTACCTGGAATCATTGGGCGCAAGGCAGGAATACATCCTGGAGGGGGCGCCAGTCCTTCACAGGGCAACACACACACACACACACACACAATCACACCTACAGACACTTTTGAGTCGCCAATCCACCTACCAAAGTTTTTTGGACTGTGGGAGGAAACCGGAGCACCCAGAGGAAACCCACGCGGACACAGGGAGAACACACCAACTCCTCACAGACAGTCACCCGGATGCCAGAATCGAACCCACAACCTCCAGGAGCTGTGTGACTACGACACTACCTGCTGCGCCACATGTAACCAAGTAGTTGAAATGTTTCAACTGTTACATCCTTAAGCACAAGCAAACAAATATCTTTCATCATGTAGTGCTGGATAACCCTTGTCCAGAAGCTATACAAAATGTCCCCCAAGTCAAGTATCTGTTTAGGTGGTCATATAGGTTATGTTTACGTTACAACTGCAAGATTAGTACTTGAAATTGTCTGAGAACTAAAAATGTTTTTTTTCAAACAACAGAGGCCAAAAAAAAAACATTATTAAAATAACTGGTTAATCTGGTATACAAGTGTGCTGTACCACACCATACCATGGGTACATAATGTTACATGTAATAAAACCCTCAGCACTGTTAGCTTTGTTGCTTGTTTTAATGGCTAGTCATAAAAAAATCTAAACAAAATATGTTACATGTTCAGCAAGAAAGAAAAGCTAACTAATCATTACTGAACTGTTTCAGGTCACAGAGGTCTTGCCAACTTTAAAAAGCCAAGCCAGTTAATCCAGGTTTTAGCAGGAACAATTGTCATGCTCTTTTTTTTGCTTGCAAGCTCATTAAGTTCTAATTCTGCATTTCTTTGGTTTGAGAACAAGGTTAACGAAGACTGAGTATGATATCTTCATGTTCACAGCAGCTCTTATATTCAGCACCAGTAGCAACACCACTGGTAGGTAACCAACAGTAGGTAACCAGCAAAAGAGGCTGTGCATGTGATGTAAGTATGTAAAGACCTGTGACATGGCCAGAAAAAATGTTTTTAAAATGAACAGTTTAGACTTTGCAGAAATGATCGCATCATCATGTTGATAAACTATATTACAGCATTTATTTAGTAGACCTCTCCTCACGCAGGAATACTACTGTTGTCAGGACAACTGCTTTAGTTTAAATAAAGAGTGTATATTAAATGGTAAAAGTAGACCCTGCTTTCAAGTATATACCTATGATCTTACCAGTTTTAGCACTATTTACTCTAAATGAGCATGTGTTTCTGTTTACTCCAAACACAAGGCAGCCTGAGGAGAAGAAACTTTAGATTATATCCATGCTTTTTTATATTTTTCCATATTTAATCAGTATACATATTTCTCCTCATTTGGGTAATTGGATTTTTAGAAGGCTCTATTTAACTTTGTCATTGCACATGTTGTGATTGGAATGGCTCATATAAAGAGGAGACAATTGTGATGTGCATGCTATCTACACAATATACACCACAATATAAGAATCACTTGATTTATTTGACTAAAACTACTCAAATTTGCATCTTATTGCACTCTAGGACTAACCTACTTATATATGAATGAATGACACTAGGAACCATGGAGCTTCAGCCCTGTGTGTGTGATGAGAGAGATATACTGAATTATTAAAAAAACTAACAGAGCAGGATGCTGCCTGTTCTGGTCACATTCAGAACGCTCCTTACAACAAATACTGTCACAATACAGTGACTCAGCCAAGGTCAGTTTGAAATAGCTCACATCACTTAAGCTCATGCAGCAAATGAACAGCTAGAAATAATACACAATGTATTTTAGATCAAGTGCAGTGCCATAAATTGTCCTACATCAATACAAACTAATTATTTATAACTGCAAAATGACAGCATCTAGGTTAGATAACTGAGAGCTTTTTGTAAACCTAGTTCACATAGGCCAATACCCAGCATATGAGAAAAAACTAAACTCACGATGCTGATGTTCCTGTGTCTTCGAGGTCATCTCCATTGTCCGGCAATTGTGACCTACAGTCGAACAGGGAGGAGAGGGTATCAGTGACATAGACATTGCAAAGCAAAAGAAAGTGCCAAAGACACTTCTGAAAAGACAGCATTGTTGTGAGTAATGCAATATCCCCATCTCACCTCCAATCCACAGTGAAAAAATTCCAGAACAGGTCAACCTTCACATTCAGCTCAGCCATAAAACTTTTCTTTGAATATCTCTTTCTATTTTCCTATCTATTTAGCTGAAAAAGATATTTCAAAACTATTTCTTACTTGAACTCTGTAATGACAGGATCCAGCTCATCATCCTCTATGACTGGGGACCTGCCAAGCAAAAAATACCTTGTTAAAAGGCTATCACTCTAAATATAAGTTCCATATTAAGGGTTATAATAAAATAAAAAAGGAACAAAAATAATATTTTTATGGTGCAGACTTACTTTACAGGGGTGGTGGGACCATCTGGAACATCATCATTTTCAACCGTTTCCCTACAAAACAGATTATGAATGTGCCAATGCTGTTTTTAAACTTAAAGCATAGAGGGTCCTTTAATATGTGTAAACATTCATTCTATGAACTTCTTACAACATTTTGAAAATTAAGAAAAGCTACTACTAGAGGTCAGCAGTTTAACATATGAAAACCTCTGCATAATACATTAACTACATATTACTTAAATACATAAGTTTATAAATGCCTCTAAAAGTGTCACTTGGAAAGTTACATTTAAATTTAATTAAATTTAGAAGGCACAATAGCCTTCATTGGCATCACTATGTACATTAATGTGAAGTTATTTTTTTATTAATTACACAATTTCAAGAATGTTGATTTGAACTCAGAATGTTATTTACTGTTTCTCAACAACTAACCTTCAACTTTATTTGCAATAATACACAGCAAAATCCCCAATGAAATGAAATGTTGTAGCAACCTGTCAAATCAATATGTGAAGAAAAGATGAAGTGCTATAACATTTAAAAGTGTCACACCTCACCCAATATGAAAGCTGTCACAATGACAGCGGAGACAGCTATGTTGC
Source organism: Hoplias malabaricus (assembly GCF_029633855.1). Taxonomy (NCBI): domain Eukaryota; kingdom Metazoa; phylum Chordata; class Actinopteri; order Characiformes; family Erythrinidae; genus Hoplias; species Hoplias malabaricus. The sequence goes on along the minus strand of NC_089813.1, from coordinate 30,038,700 downwards.
AGAAACACATGAACACTGTGTCCAAAAAAGCATCAAGATGCACAGGCTATTAGAGAATTCAACTATGTTAATTCTGTTTTGACGATAGGATGGGGCACTATGAATCAGCCGCACTGTCATGAAGGCCTTAAGGTCTAGTATAAAGAGACATTACAAGGATTTAAAGCCCCTCAGTGATGATTTGAATCAAAGGAGCTGCATTCTAGTTCATGATGGGGCTTCATTCAGTATTTTTGGAGCGGAATGTGTGTCATTTGTGATCGAGAGCTAAACATCAATTATCAGCACTTGACATGACTATTGCATTTGTGGCTGAACAAAACCAGATCCTCACAGATTATATGTTGGTGACTTTTTCAGTGCATTTTGGTGCTTGAAGCTTTGTAGAATTATGGTTTTTAAAAGTCAAATAAGACTTTGGTGGTTTTGTGTAGCTTCATATTAACATGGAATGGGAAGAATGTTCCTTATGAATCATGTTCATCTCAATTAAAGCTGGTGATGTGGAATAAAGCAGGACCTAGTAATGTTGTAATTACAACCTTCAGTTCTGTTAAAAAACAATTTTAAAAAGCTGTATCACGTTGGAGAACGTGTGGTGTTGTGTAGACCAATTGAAGATTCTACGAGTTGTTTGAAGAAAATATAGCATTTTATGTAAACCTCATGATGTCAACATTTCTTAAACTAGACAAAAGTACGGTGATGTTGAGGCTTATAGGAAGATAACACTGTAAATACAAGTTGTATCCCATTCAAATCAAATTGGCTTGTCATAGGCCATTTTGTTACCTATCAGGAAATCTGTCTAAGAAGTATAAGCAGTCAGGCAACTCTTTCTAAAGTTAAGTTGCTATACTTCCTCATTGAGGAGGAAACTAAGGTATTGAATGGAGTGTGAAGTGTTTTATAAGTTATGACTACAGCACTGGACAAGCTTCAGGCACAATTAAGTGTTTGTTTTCTGAAAAATACAAATATTTGGCATAAACAGATAAAACATTTAATGTTCTTACATATCTGTGTGTTTTTAACCATATCTATGAAACTTTCCTCATTGCAGACCAGTATTATTTATATTTATAAAACCGGGTCTGGCTAAGTAGTAGCACATATTTTGTTAAATCAAGAATGCTGCTGGAATTAAACAAATAAAGGTGAGGACTGGAATAGGACCTGAAAATATCTAGAACCAAATAGATTTTACAAAATCAACTTTTTTATTTAGTTATTATTACTTTTTTATAACTTTGTTTAGTTTTGGTCTGTATATATTTTAATGTAAAAGTGTTTTAAAACAGCAAGTCAATTTTTGCCGAGATAAATGACTGATAATAATAAACAACATGTTTTTAATGTGTAGTTTTAAAGTGTTTTTAAAGTGTTTTTTTTTCCCTCAAACGTACTGTAAACTCGCAGTAAACCTCAAAATAGTTCCAGAACTAACTGAGTGTAAACCAGAGTTCTGTATTTCATGCTGAATTCCATGAGTGAAGAATTTTTCACTCAAACCATAGTAATTCACTCGCTAACACCGGGGTACAGTCTGTAACTTCTCTAATCAAAACAGTCCTCTCTGAGGTAAGTCAAGCAGACGAACTCACTTTTTGGTGTCATTATTTTTGTTGCGCCTCCAGAAGCTCATCCCAAAAGGGAACGGGGGTCTCTAAAGCAGTCCTGAGTCTGGGGTCCGTGGCTGCGCTGTTTGACGGAGTAGTTTCAATGCAGCGGGTGAGAAACAGACACACACTCGAGTCCTACAGCGAAGACTCCAGTGAACATCTAGTGGAATGGAGCAAAGCCGCTCTCCCGGGTCTTAAACACCTCCGGGTTTTCTCGCCCCAAATATTCACACGCTACTGTACAGAAGCCTGTAAGCTTAAAAAGGAAGTAATAATAATAAGTAATTGTTCCATTTTCTAAATTCAGATTTCTTTGTATTACCCACTGAGTACAGGACTCCGTATAACGGCTGTTAATAAATCATTGGAAAATGACTGACTGCTTTAGAGACAAACTTAAAGATTCAAGTCTAGAGATTAAAAGGTCAAGTGTTCAGTAATTAATCATTTTCCGTTTTTTAAAGCGCTCATATCATAGAAGAATTTAACGTCATTTTTTAAACATTTGTAAACAAAATATGTGCCTTTATATGGACCGTTTAAAGGTGCAGTGTGTAGGATTTAGTGGCATCTTGTGGTGAGGTGGCAGATTGGAATCACCCTCATCTCATCCCTCCTTTTCCAAACTGACATTTCAATGGGAAATAATAATACTTATATATATATATATATATAATTTAATTCTGGGTTACTGTAGAATTATGGTGATGGAACATGGTGTCCTCTGTAATGTTTGTAGTTACAAGTGATGTATACAATTTAATACTATATTCCATTTCTGCTGACATAATCCTTACAAAACTTACAACTTGCACATTTAAAAACTAGGAAAACCCTTTTTCTGGTTAAATACCTTGAAATTTTAAGGAAACAAACTTGAGAATGAAACAATAAAGATAAAATCACTGCTAGGAAGGTAATATCATATTGCAGTTGTATAACAGTAGTAATGTTTTCAAATGATCACTTACAATGAATAGAAAGGATTACACAAGAGAAATGCCTCATAAAAAGAACACCTACAAGCTATTGTTAGCTAAACTGATATAAAATACCTTAGTTTGGACACTCTTCTCACTTTTCTGGAAGGGCAACTTATTGTCTTTGTCGTCAATTGTTTTATTGATGATTGTTTGATGATGGTGTATAAATGACAGAATTTTTGTCGTATTCTTTATGAAATTAGTATACATAAAAATGACTTGGGAGGTTCTTATTTATTCATTAGATTTAATTACAAGTAACTTAACATATTTAAACATCCATCCCTATTAAAAGGAACATAACTGTCAAGTTAAAAAAAAAACAATACATTATGCCAGTTTAAAAGCCTTTAGAGAGGCAAAGCATGAGTGGTTTTTGATCAGAAGAATTAGAAGCCTATACATACATACATACATACATACATACATAAATGATGAACAGAAACGGAGAGGACCGTAGCTGTTGGGCAAAGAAGTAGAAGCAATCACAAACAGACGGACAAGTCCTAATCTCTACATGACAAGGAGTGCTTACTGGTGTCTAATGTAATACTTATAACTGGGATATGTTGTAAAATGCCATGTTCTTAGTGCTCATAAAACTCTTAATAAACTGCAAGGTAAATGTTGTATTGGTCAAAAAACAGTAAGTGTTACATATGATAGACCGGATATTTCATTGTGCATTTTCAGTGTCTACCTTTTACTTTGACAATGAAATATCCTCATGCTGATACAAATATTTAAGTCAGAAAGGACACTGATCATCCTATAATATCTAAGGCAGTAGACGCTTTTCACAGTCATTTAAGACTTGCAGACGATGCCCATGAGGTCAGACCAAAAAACACACAAAAAAGGTAACTTATAAATGCAAACCAGCACTACACAACCTCTCTGTGCCCCGTTAACCGTGCCCTACCGGTGTTCATATGTACAGGCCACTGAAATAGGTAAAGACAGACGAGCTTATATTCAGAATTATTGAATATTCAATTGTAATTGTTGAATTCAGTGATCACAAATTTCTATACATTTAGTAATTTGGATATCAACTGCAAATCTATTTTTTCCCCTTTGAATATTTAGGGAAGAAATGTATTAAAGTAGAATTAAACCTTTTATAAATTTCTGCACAATCAAATTATAACACAGTAAACAAAGTTATTCTAAATGTTTTGATATGAAATTTGTCCTGAAGTAACTGACAGAAACTAGATATCTGACAAAATTAATATCTTTATAATTTATCTTATTGGAAGTTATATCAAATGGCTGTGAATATGCTACCTCATATCTGATACATTTTAGGTTTTGGTCTAAATATGTGTGGTTTAAACTTTTCATAATACTGATGTACATGTAAGGTCTTCTGATAAAAATAGTACACCAAACATGGCTTTTTTAAATTATGAAGCAATTTTGAAAAAAATCTTTGAAACTTCATGTAAAATATCCATTGTCTCAGATTAGACAAATTCAAAATGTTCTGTTGTTTAAAAGCTTTACACAGTAGACTATTCCTATAGTGAGGACTTAAAAACAAATAGAGCCTAGATGAGAGACAATCCCTAAAAGTACATATTGGGATTTAATCTGTTCCTCCAAGCTACAGAATCAATGAAATTTTACTTATTAATGCACATTTTCTGGAAGTGAAAATAAGATCACTCACATTTTTTCAAAGTTTGCTACCTCTGATAATAGTGTATTATTCTATATATCTTCAAGATACATTTTGCTAAGAAATATTAGGAGTGCACAATATGGCTATATGGAATTACACAATTACAGGCACTCAGCTCATATAGAATATATACTGTACAATTACATTTCCGCAAAGATTTTCATCGGCCTCAGAACTGTTGAAGAGACTTCCAAAATCTCTTATTCAAGGAGACGTTGAACAGTGTAAAAGTTATTTCAAAACAGTCTGGAAACAAATGATCAGTTCCCGTGCAAAAGGATTCTGAAAATGTTCTGATTGTGTCTTGAAGAATATATCAAGGGGCAAAAATACTATTTCAAAAGCGTTTTCTAATACATTAACATAGGGAACCTCCGCTGGGGGAAGAAAAAACTAAAAAACTCTGCTTCGTAATATGCAGCTCTAATCAACTGGTCATATTTAATCAAGTAAATAATGGCCAAGTGTAGATCAGCTCATCTTTAACCAAAGTAAAATACGGTTAAAAAAAAAAAACTAACTAAAAAGTATTGCAATTCCTTTACATTCACTGACACTGATCTCGTAGGTCATTTTCATAGCTCAGTTTAGATCAAGAATGGAGACCTTTATCATTATTTACATTATGCACACTATATAAACCCTTCATATATGGCTGGGCTTTGCACATACCGAATACATCCATGTAATTGTCAAACATTTCCCAAATTTTCATACAATTACTTTGTTACCCAGTGCAATATGCAGAGGGAGTGAAGTTGTATGTTAATGTGCCAGTGATCATTCAAAGCGCTATGGAAATGAGAGATTAGTAAAATATAAAGCAGCCATTTTACTTCTCCTTAAAACCAAAAAAGCATGTTTGACTCATACACAGAGGTGGTTTTAGTCTTTTACCTTTTCGCCAATTTGTCCCCTTAGCCCCAAACCCTGTCCCAACCCACAGTGCTTCAAGAGGAGTCACTGGCTATAAAGAGAGCTGCGACTGAAGTTGGAAAGACTGACAGGGAGTTTTGTTAAAGTGGTGTTGTGTTGATAGTGTCTCAGCACCCACAAATTCAGCTCTTCGTTCCTCGTCCTCGGTGGCTGCATTTGTTGTCTGGTCAAGGTCAGGAGAGTTCGGATTTGCTAAGGGCAATAGCCAATTCCAGATCTTCCTGCTCTTGCTGCGTGAGTCGGGCCAAGCGCTCCCTCTCCTCTCGCTCACTCTCCCTCTTTGCCCATTCAATCATGTCCTCCTCTGTGGGATACTGCTCCACACACACACACACACACACACAAACACACACACAGAGCTATCAGGTCAGACCCCATGATGAGAATGAATGACCTCTAATGTATGCCTATGTAACAGAACAAAAATAGTTACCATGATGCTTAATAAGAATTATTTACTGTATTCATATATTTAGAAATAAATAAATAAAAGCTGAAGAGACTGATTAAAGCTCCCAATAGAAAATCATAGGTATTTAAAAGCATCCAGTTAAATCTTACCCTTCAATCAACTGAATGTATAAAGTCAAATGGGAACCACAAACACAAAAGCAGTGATCTGACATTTAATTCTTTAAATCAGACAAGTTCAAGAGTTTTTTTCTGTTTTGGTTTTTAAGTGCAGGGTTTCAGTTTAGCCTACAATATTTAACATCTTTCCAAAGAACACCACAGTTTTAGCAGTGCGAATACATATTACTGTAATTACACAATGTCAGTGTTGGAATGGTTTCAGGCATTTTTTTAAACATTAGAAATATACCTAGAATTTCTAATATACCACCCATGTTGTACACTTCCCAGTACGATTCATTTTATCTTATAGCCTGACCTTTTACATATTGTTTGTAAGTTTTTTTTAACACTTGGGGCTTGCATGTTGAGGGTAGCTATACATTTTTAGATATAATGTCTTTGCAGCTATGACTGAGTGCACTGTAGTGTAGTAAAATGGTTCCTGAATCTAGTACTGTCAGCTTACTAGCTATCAACCTGTTAGGTATTTTTATTTATTAAATACAACAAAAATAACATACAAACCCCATTTCATAAGTTGGGATGCTGTGCTAAATATATATAAACGCAATATAATAATGTGCAAAACCTATAAACTAAATATTAAATTGAAAATAGTACAAAGATTAATGATTTAAATGTGGAAACTGAAAAAAAACACGCCCATTTTAAAATTGATGTCAGGAACATGTCCCAAAAAAGTTGGTACAGGGTCATGTTTAACACTGTGTTGCATCACCTCTTCTTTTATCAATGCTCTGTATACATCCAAGATCAATTGCTGTAGTTTTGAAAGTGAAATGTTTTCCTATTCGTGCTTGATACAAGAATTCAGCTGATCAATAATGTTGGTTTTCATTATAGTCATTCTTATTTATAATGCACCACTTGTTTTCAGTGGGTCTGAACTAGTTTAGCGCCACTCCTTTACTACAGGACAGTGCTGTTATAATGCAGAATGTGGATTTGCTGTGTTTTACTGAAATAAGAAAGCCATTTCCAGAAAACATGTCTGTATGTCAGCATGTTGCTTCAAATGTCTGTATATATATATAGTTCAGCATTAACAGTACTTTCACTGGTATGCAATTCAACCATGCCATGTCCACCAACGCACCCCCATATCATCAAAGATGTTGGTTTTGAACCGTGAGCATATAACAAGCCGGGTGGTCCTACTCCTCTTTAGCCCAGATGATTTATTTCTAAAAATGTATTCAGAATTTGATTCATTGGACCTCTGGACACTTTTCCTCTTCATGAGTCCATCTTACAGCTTGGGCTCAGAGGTGGTGTTTCTGGATCCTGTTTATATATGTTTTCTTAGCATGACAGATTTTAAGGTGCATTTGTGAATGCAGTAAAGAACTGTGTTCATAAATAACAGTTCTCAGAAGTCTTGAGTCTGTTAAAATAACATTTATTTTGTAGCATTACACAAGTTTACCAATCTTTTTAAATGACCTGCTAGCAACAAATTTAAAAAACAAATATATTAAATTATTTGTATCTTTGTAAATGGAGTTAATGTTTAAAAGAGGTATGATGTTGAAGATGGGTAAGATAGAACTTGGCAAAATAGACAACTTTAATTTGGGTAAAATAGACGTTCTTTACTTCCCACATGCAGCAATAAGCTTGGATGGCCATGACCCTGTCACCAGTTCATTGCTTGCCCTTCCTTGAACCACTTGTGGTAGGTACTAAACACTATGTACAGGAAAAACCACACAAGACCTGTTATTTTTGAGATCTGACTGAAACAACATGACCATCACAATTTGGCCCATGCCAAAGTTCCTTAGATCCTTACATTGGCTCTTTTCCTGTGCTTGCAGTATATCAGTCTCAAGAGTTGACTGTTGTCCTAATGTCCACCCCTTAACAGATAGCACTTTAACAATGATATTACAGTAATTTATAGAGCAAAATTCTAAGGCAAGAATATGAACACTGATCCATGAATATATGTACTATTTCATTCCGTCACTTTGGGAAGTGCTTTAACACTGGCATTGTGGGTATGGCTTGGTTTCAGAGCGTCTGTCAGCACAAACATCCAAAATTCAAGATGAACGCTTTCTAAGACCCTCCAATACATGAAATATGTGCTAAAACTGAAAAGAAGCAAATTAAAGCTTGCAGAAACTCCAAACTATTTTGGGACTCTGTAAATAGTAAATAAAAATAGAACACAACCTTGTGAAGGTCATTTAAACCGTATGTTTAGGGAGGGTCATATTTACCACTTTTGCCTGAGGAGACCAATTGCTCTAGTTATGAAAGTGAATTGTTTTTCATTTTTGCTTGATATATGTCTCCATTATAGTCATTTAGTCGTCTCATAAAACACTAAACACATAAAAGTAGTAGTAATAATAATAGAATATTTTATAATACAATATTTATAAACTTATATACACACACACAAATTGTGTAAAGCTTTTGGCATAAAATTAACCCCATATATTGTCTCTGTGCAATTAAAAACCAAGTATCTGCATTTCTGTGTTTTGTTGTTTACCAAATCATTAGAACACAGCAACTGTTCTTCACATTGTGTGGCTGAATACTGTACAAGAGTTTATCATTTTTCTTTTACATTACAGTCATACCATGCAAAGCAGACGTTTTTCCATCAGTCTTGGAGAGCTGCTGTGCAAATCGTTGTGGTGAGGGCCAAAAAGAATATTCATATCATATATATCAATTTTGTTGTTGAGTGTGAATGTGTAAGAAGGACAAAAAGATTAAATCATGATGATTCTATGGATTCCAGTGATGACAGATAATCATGTTATAATACACAGCATGCGATAAACTATGGGCATGTTTCCTAGACATGGATAAACCCTACATGAAATTGCTGTGTCAGTTGTGAAATGACAATTTATTATTTTTTTTTAAATGACATTTTCAAGTGCTAAGTCATGTTTATAACTGGCCTTAAGACTGTACACACAGTAACCATGCTGAGCATGCAGTTCATTCACACAGAGACAGGGTTAAAAGATACAAACATGGACAAAGTTAAAAAGTTACACCAAACAAGGCTTGGGTGCTATTGTTTAAACATAGGAAAGCAATGGTTTTGTCACACAGATGTGAAAATAACTATTGGAATTGGGCTGACCACAAAGAGACAGGCACTTTCCCAGCTTGAGAACAGCAAACCCTCACATGTCGCCACAGAACCAAACAAAAATCAAACATAATCCTCAATAATCAAATATATAATTTGATAGCAGGTTAAATGATTTTCAGATAGAGACACACAGCCCTATTAAAAATACTTAACTAAATAAATTCATAGTGTATTTGTAGCTTAGCATTTTTTCCACATTCAATGATTTACTATTGCAAATTTGAATATATTAAAACACTGTTTATTGGCAAAAATTCAACCTGCTTACAAAAAATGAAAATAATTACAAATAAAGATGACAAGCTGAAACCAATGCTTTAAAAAAAAAGAAAAAAGAAAAAAAGTGGAGCCAAGAGATAAGGTTGGCACCCTTATAAAACACTTTATTGAGCTTCTTGCTTAGATTATAAGGCGAACTTGTGATGTTCCCTCCAGAGAGGATGGGAGTGGTGAGTGTGAGCTGAGGGTGTGCTGGGAGTCATGGTGTAGTGGGACTGATTCCTCAGTCAGAAAATGCCTGAGCAAATCACAGCTCAGAAAAAGTTACATGACAGGAACAGGCCAATCAAAGATGTGAACACATGATTAGTGCATGCAGCAACAGGGGAAGAGAGGGGAGATGGGGGGAGTGCAGGACAATGAACATGCAGGATGGACTCAAGCCTCATTCAGAACAGTGGAAACCATGATCAAAAGCACTGGCGTAAAATGACAGCAGCTTACAGCAAGCAGCCCCACCTCTCCAAACACAACTGATGAGAACTTACTGAGCATGTGGAAATTAGTACATTACAACTAGCAACTACGTATATACATGGATATGTTCAGTTAAATCATTTCTTTTCATTAGTCAATTAATTATACAGCCATTTTAGCAGACATATAAAGCTCTTCATTATATTTTTAATATATACATAGAATAAATTTTTACAAACACTAAAACACAATATTTTAAGTGTGCATTATATAAAACATGACTCCAGTGTAGCAACAAAGATGGTCAGGAAGACCTTAAAAAATAAATAGAAATTAGCAGTATACATGGAGCCCTTCTCAATAACATACATTGATACAGCTATTAAGGTCTGAGAGGCAAAGGCTGCTGCTAGAGCCACAGAGATGAAAAGTGAAATGTTAATGTCAAGGTTGGTTACTGCATTTCAGGAGGGGGAGAAGGGGCAGGGGAGGTGCTCACTTTGTCAAAGGTAGCAAATCTGTCAGGGTCACGCGTGGCTTGGCAGGGGGCAGAGGGAGCGAATGGATCTGGCACAGTGTCTTTAGCCGGAAGTGAGGAGAACTCTCCTGAGCTCGGAGCACTGAACAGCCCACGCCTCTGAAATGATTCAGACGACTCAGAGCAGTAAATGTTTGATCGCTTTCCTGTGGATAACACACACACAGACACACACACACAGACACACAGCTGTTGCTTAAGATATGTGTACATGTATACAAAACAAGTAACTTATTCTACTGAACCCTTACCACTGAAGTTCTGGGATTTTTGATTTGTGAGAGGCAGAAAATGCAATCAGTTTATTACATTGACTACTTTTACTTTTAAGGAAAATGCCTCTGCAAATTCACTGAATCAGTAAAAGAAAGTCTTCTAATAAGAACAGATCCTGTAATTCAGCTGAAAATTGACACACTAAATACTGCAAGATATTAACTTAAACTTTGAGGGTTCTATGTAAATTCTCTTTTAAATGTTTTCTGCTTTTTGTTTCCAGGCTTTGAAAAAATAAATAACCTAATATTTAACATATTTAACTGGGAAATCCAAACTCTTTTTTTCCGGTTACGCTGGGATTTTGTGTTAAATAAATTAGCAGCCATGGCATAATGGTTAGAGAAGAGAGCTTATGATAAGAAGGTTAGGGGTTTGAGCTCCATGACCAACATGAAATTAGGTGCTTTTCCACTGCATGGAACCTACATGACTCTGCATGGCTCTTTTGCTTTTCCACTGGCCAAATCTAGTACCAGGTAAGTTTTCAGTCCCAGCTCACTCTGGGTTCCAAATGCACAGAGTAGGTACTAAACAGTGATCTCTAAACCCTGCAGAGCTCTGGCTGGCCAGAGAGACATGCCTATCACCACAAAATACAGAGCTCATTCCAGCACAAACTGCAGCTTGTTAAATATCTTGAGTTACAGCAGCTTTCTCATTTATTTTTAATTGGACTCACAACGGCAGCTCGTAACTTTACCTTTAGGTGTTTGGAAAAGTTTATATGCTCCTTGGACCGATGGCCGATGAACATTTCCAGTGAAAGCCGAATGTGCAACAAGTAAAACTGATCTATGACAACAGGGGAGCGAAGCCGTGTTCAGTCCAAAAAACAACATGCGAATAACTTAACCACCACCATTGTTGTGGTTTTTAAAACCGGCGATTCATGTTAGAGATGCGGTTTTGCGACATTACAGGCTCCATTTTGCGGGGAAGGTGTGCCAGTGGAAAAGCAACAAGCTGCTGAATCGTGTGCAGCCGGACCCATGCAGTGGAAAAGCGCCAATAGGCACAGTGTGTTTTTGATGGACATGTCTTTCCTATCCTTCTCCTATTGTGCATAGTGAATAGAAGAATCAGACAATACTGAAGACGGTGTTACAAACATCAAATAAAGGTTCCAAATAATCAACAATTTCTAAATTCTTGTATTCATTTCATTTTACAAAAAATCCCAACCTTTCTGGACAAGGAGTTTGTGAACAGATAAAGAGTGGTTTCTGTGGTCTGTCAATACTTACCTGGTGGAGGGGGGGGTGGTCTAGTTGGTGTCCCTGTTTTGGGTGGTAATGCAGGAGGCACATCTGATTGGTTGTCTTCAAATAAATTCTTATTATTTGTGTTTGAAGAGGCAAATGGATCTGCACTGCTAGTCTGTAAAACACAAAAAGCAGAAGAGGGATTTATTCTTCATTTTTCCGTTGAATAGTGCAATACATTTCTCTGGCATGATCAGTACTGGTAACTGGATAAATCAGATCACAGATGAATTCAAACTATGTAAAATACATTGAAATTTTATAAAACCCAGATTACAGAAAGTAAGAAAATACTTTTTTAATTAAAATGAAACAGGATTTAGGAAGGTTACCTTTGCCAGGCTGCTGAAGTCTGCAAAACCTCCTCCAAATGACTCATTGCCGAAAACAGTGACAAAGGGATCTGAAACATAAGGATTTGTCTAGAATGTAATCAAATCACATAAAAAGACGTTATAAAACTTCGACTGCATTTTGCAATAAAGTTTTGATTAGAGGAATGAAATGCTCAGACATCAGAGAAAACACTGAGCCTCTATGTGAAAGCCCTGTTGAAAGCCACACTACTTTCAAACTAGCAGGCGACAAGTCGCTTACATCACCCCAAGTTTGTCTCTCGTGAGTGTGTCAAGGCCACTAGCGTTGTTTTGGGGGGGGGGCGTTGTTCAGAAGCTGGCCGAACTTCTGATGCCATGACTATGATTGGTTCAAAGAATTTCTTACAGCTAACTGTTTAGAATGTTGCCTCAGTGCGCCATAACTAATCTGCAGAAAGTTGAGATCTCAACTTGATTTGTCGCTTGTTGCTGAATCACAGCTACAAATCAAGTTCTCCCATAGGAAATGACTGCACACTCATTGTTTTGTCACCTGCTAGTTTAAACGCACAGCCAGAATTTTGGTGATGAAAATATAAGTCTTAATCCAACAGAGGGCTTCATTGCTTACCAGGATCAGAGTCTGCATTCACTGCAGTCCCTCCTGGTGCAAAAGGGTCATTAGGAACTGCTGGGACATCCTTCTGGAAAACAGAAACAGCAACTGAAATGTCAGGGGCATAAAGTGACAGGCAAAATCAATGTACATCTAAAGGAAAAAACACAGAAGTCTAGTTTCTTCTGATGCAAATTTCTGTGGATGATTTTCTTAACAGATTGTGCACTGTAGTAACACTTGTTTATACAGTACACCAGTCAAATCAGCATCTCACACAAGACTGAACATCACAGCACAGAGGAAATACCAGTTTAGCATGACATTATATGCATATTCCACACAGTCAAGTATAAAAGCAAGAAACTCTTCATAAAGATCTTATTTATTATAACTCACCGATGGTACATCTGACCCACTAAATGGATCATCGCCTGTTCCAGCTGCAGAAGTGAATGGATCAGAGTCTGCATCCACCTTGGATGCAAATGGTACATTTCCACTGCTGGAGCTAAATGGGTCCGCTGTGACCGCAGTCCCAGGTTTGGAAGAAAACACATCGGTGCCAGGAGTGTTGTTGAGCTGAGAAGAGAACAGGTCTGGTTCCGAAGAGACGGTGCTTGAGCTGAATGGGTCAGACGTAGCAAAGGGGTCTCCAGTGGGAAAGGTGGCTGAGGAAGACTGTTTGAAGAATTTGTCTGTAGCAAATGGATCTGTGCCTTTGAAGGGATCACCACCAAATGGATCTAGACAGCAGAGTAACCAAGCTTAGAAAAACTCTGCTTTACACAATGTTGTTTGTAGACAAAAGTGTACAGCTAAGCATGGGCTGAATACATGTTCTTGCTGCTTACCTGAAACGTCTACTTTTGAGAAGGGGTCATCGTCTTTGAAAAGGTCACCTGTACAAAAACGTGGAGATAAATACCACATTAACAAATCTGAACTTTATATTTGACACAGCTAAAAAACGTTGGTGCATGTAAATACCCATCTTACTCCCAGTGAAGGGGTCAGACTGAAAGAAATCATCAGTAGTGGGGCTACTAGGGTGAGCACATAAACCCTGGGAAGGCTCCTCCTTCTGTTCTGGAACAGGAGAATCCACCTATACACGACCCAGTCAGAAAGTCATTATGAATAGATGAACCACCTTAACAGCTTGTGCAAGGCCTTTTTGAAAATATACTGCAATGGTTGTCCAAATAACATTATTTTCACTTTAATGTTTTTAAATGTTAAAAATACATGAAATACCTTTTGTTTTTTTAAGACGTAATTTGTTGGGCACAAACTTCAATACATCTTGCATAAGTATTTGCAAAAGTGATAGATCTGCTAAACAGGCTTTTCTTAACACATCTGATTCATACACACTGGCTAACATACAAATAAAAGTAATGTCTCAAAAACTTTGTAATTAACTTCACTGAAAGCAAAAATACTCCAACAAGGCTGAGACTGGTTTACTGACCTTGGTAGTGGGCTGCTTCTTTACCTCGTCCTCTGTCTCTTTTACCTGTAACTCTTCCACTGCAGGAGAACTGGTGTTTTCCTGAGAACACAAAAAGAGAATAATGCTACACCTCATTCTGTTAAACCCTGTACTTTATACAAGCACTAACAAAAAAATAAAAATAAAAATTTTACACCAATAATTACTTCCAGGGGCCAATGCATCATGGAATCTAGCATCATAATTATATGAACTTATTTTGGCATGTTTGAAGATCATTTTAAGAAGTTAAAAAAAGCACATAGGTGTTTTATTGGCACTAATTGCTTACCATATGGTTCTGAGGCCAGATAGCATTGATGGGAGCCACTTTGGAGAGCATGCTGGTGTAGAGGTCTTCCAAATGGTCAGCTTTAGGCTCCAACTCTTCAGGACTGGAGGACACCTCTTCATCAGGCTGCTCCTCAGTCACTCTCAACTCCTGTGGCTCATCTGAAGGGCCAAGCTCCTCTTCATCATCTTCCACCTCGTCTTTTTGTTTAATGAGAATTTGTTCTGTGGGTTGTGGCCACTGCAAACACTGGTGCTGCTCAGCAGGGGGCACTGTTCCATTGACAAATGCAGGCTCCTCTTCAAGAACTTTCCAGGTAAGCTGGGCTGTAACCTCTCGCTCTTCTGACTTTAGCTCAGCCAACTTTTCCTGCATCTACAACACCAAAAAGAGAGACAAAAAACGTGGGACAAAAGAAAAAAAAAGTGCAGAAAATAAAACAAGATAAATGTTTTAAGGAGCAATCTGTAAGAAATGTCCAGGTGTGTGATCACGAAGGAAGATAAAGCACTGGCATCCCTGAGAACAAAGCTGAAGCAGTATATTCTCTCTGAGAAGTGCCCAGTCCAGAGCGGAGCTCTACTTGAATTTCAGCCTGAGATCCCACTCTCTGTCCAATCACATTACAATACCAACCACTGGGTTTCCAGGTCCACAGTGTCTTGCAGATATGAAGAGAACAAGTAATCAGTGATAATGTTAAATTTTACCAGACACAAAAAGCCTCAGTGCTCTCCTAAAAATCTTCAAAAGAGTCTTCCGGTATGGTCGGTGTAGAAGGAATGCATAGATGTGAGGAGCTCCAAGCACGTCTCTTGTTTCAGCTATTTTTTCATTGTAAATTCAATGCTTAAAAATGTTCCACAAGAATTGTTCTTTCAACAGGAATTGTTCTTTCCACCCCCCATTAGCTTCACAGTGGCTCTGTGATCTTATGCTCTTCCTTAAGCTGGAGAAGATTACGTTTTCATACCAAAAAAAAAACATCTGGGAAATTTTTTCAAACATGGTATCCCGTAATACAAAAACCCATAGTACTCCCCTCCCACTAGGCACATTACTACATCTACCTCTATGTAATATTTAGACTGTAGCAGCTGTCTAAAAGTAAGTAAAAGTATGTGTATGAGTGTATATTAATATTTTGTTTTTATCGTTATAATCATATAATTTATATGTTAATGCCCATATATTTATTTATTTATTTTGTTTATTTTTCGCTTTTATGTTCACGTCAATTAGAAAAACTGTGGGAACAATTCACTTTTCGAACAAATTGTATATTAACACTTTTCCACCATTTGTTTACGTTGGGAAGAAGTAGTCAACATCAATAAGATTTAAGGCCATTTAAAGGCTAAGCACCAGTTATATGAAAGTGTCAAACAAATAAATACAGTGGAATTTGAGTTCCTAACTTGTGTTTATTGATAGTCAGAAAACATGTTTTTTCTTACTAATTCAAGGAATAAGGTTTAAAAGACCGTTGGTCCCCGCCACCCCCCCACCAGTGTTTCGGAAACTCTAATAGGCGTTTTGCATGTGACGTAGATGGTGGACAACAACTCTAGAAGTTGCACTTAATTTAATGCGAAAAGGTGTGTTGTTTTTGGCTCCAATAATTCAATGTACAGTGGGACATCTGTGCACAAATGGCCCAAAAATCCCAAATTATCCAGAAAATGGACTAAACTTGTCAACTTTAAACGGGCACTTTGGAAAGGACCATCCGCTCACTCCGTTATCTGTAGCTCATTTCACTGGCGCTTTTCCAACAATATGGGCATGTAAGGAAACCAATGAAAGGTGTTCAAGAGCTTATGTATACATGGAGGTAAACAGGGTAAGGACACTCACTTCGCCTGTTTTAGTTGGTGTTAGTTAACGTTAGCTTGACTTGCTAAACTTGGTGGCTCAGATTATACTAGGCTACGTATCACTAGTTGCATTACGGAGGTTTACAGTGTCGGATGAATTTGAGTTCGACTTCAATCACATTTACAAGAATAACAGTACCTCTAAATTTGAGTTTAGCTTATTGCTAGGCTATTGTCATGAATAATGTTTGTTATTTAGCTAACTAGATACTGTCATAACAGTCAGTCATAACGGTGCTTTACCGCAGCGTTATTCGGCTGTTGTCCACCAGCGACGTCACGGTTGCGTTCAAAAATTTCCGTAGCGAGCTCGGGTTTTTCCGTCAATTTAATAAAATTGTCAGTTTTAAAGCAAATTAAGCATGCTATTTACATTTTAATTCATACTTATATATGTCAGTAAGTAAAATATTCATGGAGGTCCATTGAGTGGTGCTTAGTCTTTAATGTGAAAAAATTGTGAATAAGAAGCAAGGATCTGCCACCTAAAAGGTCATTTATAATTGGAGGGGAAAATAACACCAGGCTTGTCTAGTCTAAATATTTTATGTAAAGGCTTGTAAACAAAGGAAAATGTACATGTCATTAACGGTTATATATAATGTTTTTTTCCCCTAAAGTTAGTGCTATCTTCAGCTCTTAAGGTGGAACAGAGATTTCAAGAAGCTTGTGAATAATGGCAGTAAGACTAGTATATAGGCACATTTAAGGTGAAATGAAATTTTGCATCAGCAAATATATGCCTCCTAAAATAACATCTATGGTGGAAGGAAAAAAGCTATATCTAACCTTGTGTAGTCAAAATATTAAGGTGAATGTGGATAGTAAAGGCATGTAAATGCTGAGATTATGGCAAACTCTTTTTCATTACTCATTTTTGCCATAGATTCTGTAGTGTAGGTAGATTTTTTACAGAAGTGATTAACCCTTCTGTGTAAATAGGTTGATAATGGCACATTCATATTAGCTACTAAAGGTCCTATTACGAAGTTTTAAACTCATCAATTGCTTGTTCATGTACATTCAGTTTTCCTCAAACTGGCAAACTGGTTGAGCTTTGCATCTGGGGAGGAGAGGAACAAGAACAACAGACAAATCTCTCCACTGTTTTGAAAGTGTATTGTAGCTCTCATATTAAACGCTTGGTGTCAGTATTACAGACTGCCCCTTTTAAAAACAAAACATAAAAAGCACTTTTCAGAATGCCTTTCACTACAAAAATATCTAGGGATATTTTACTAAAGGTTCTTTAAATATCTCTTTATAAAAATAAGATAGAGAGTAAAAATAGGTAATGGAGAGTGGCCAGACCTGGGCAATCTGTGTGTGTGAGACTGTTACTGCATCCTGCAGAGGGCAGAGCTGAGCACGAGCTGACTGCACTTTCTCGCCAAGACTGCGTGTCTCCTCTTGCAGACGCAGAAGCTCCTCTCTGGCTCTCACCAACTCCTCCTCATAGTCTCCAATCCTCTGCTCCTGCTCTGAGTGCTCTGCCTGCAGGGACTGGATCTGAACACACAGACATATGTAATTTACAGTTATATAAAATGTACACTATTTAAATCACACATAGTCTATGAAAGGTAGTGGGCAATATAACGGCTCATCTGATATAATATTACATGCACTTCTATGAACAAACAAGCACAGTGAAAGACATTTCAAGATGTTGTACAATAGTTTGAATTGACTTTCAATTAAATTGTTTTGTTAGTTACTGTTATTTCAAGTAGTTCTATGTTGTACTGGACATACATATATATATATATATATATATATATATATATATATATATATATATATGGATATACATCACATGGAGAAATTTTCTCAGACACACTTTAATCATTACATTTCATAATTCAGACCAAATCCAATGTCTATAAATGTACAAACCCCATCTCTAAAAAGGCTGGGACACTGCAAAATGTAAAAAAAAAAAAATAATAATAATAATTCTGGAATTTTTTAAAAAATTGACTTTTATAGGAAGACGTATATCTATGAAATATTCTTTTTAAACCTAATCATGTCACTGACCTGTGTCAGTGTATATATATATATAAAAAGATGTAAAGAGTTGTAATATTTTGAATTATAAAAGTGAGGGACTACAAAATATACAACAGTGTGTATAAAATAGGAAGAACTGTCAGAGAGAAATGCCCATTTCTTTCACAGACCAGCTGGTTTTCATGACTGCACTGTTGCCGTATTAACTGGAGCTGCTCCTCCAGGGAGGACTTCTGTTCATCTAGCCTCTCCAAAGCTTCCTGAACCTCCTGCCTCTCCGTCTGCAGCTTCCGCAACTCCTCACTCTCTTTTTGCACCTCATCCTGCAAGTCCTAGAGATGTAAAAACAGTGGGAGCAGTGAGTAACACCAACATTCAAAGCAAACATATTTAATTGTATTCCTCTTTCCCTTTAGAGATGAGTTAAAACAGCTAATTGAATTGTGTTTTAGCTGCATTACTGGAAAATGCAGCCATGCATCCAAATATGACTCAATGTGTCAGATAACTAGGACTGCTGTAAGGCTGTGTGTGTAAAACTCTAATCAATTGACATAGGATATTTTAAATCTTATCCTGTCTATATCACACACACACACACCAAGAATGACAAGATAGCTACTAATGTACCAAAAACCTACATACATATGTTGTTAACTTCATACATACATGCAACAAAAATATAGATTTTAAGCATTGGTCTAGCTGACTGGCTAAACATACCCACTCTCTACATCAAACCTGGTGAGAGGAGAACTTGGAACCGTTTATGGAAAAATTAAGTCAGTCATTTATCAGTCACAGCTTAAACACAAAAGTTAGCTCCTGAATACTTTCTCCCACCTGATTTCATTATTCATATAGTGTAATGTCTACAAGCTAAGATTTCTTTAAGCCTATTTAAAGCTTAAGCACATACTGATAACACACTGAAAAGGTACGAAAGCTTGGTTTCCCAAATTGTAGAACACTGTTCTTCCATCATGTTTGTTGTGGACACTTATCATTAATTGGAAATTATCTAGGCAGCACAATGATGCGAAAGGTACTGTCCAGGGATCTGGGCTTATGGTTTACACCCTTGCCTCAGTTCACTGTCTATTCAGTGAGTTCTCCATGTGTTTGCATGGGTTTTTTTTCCATGGGTGCTCTGGTTTCCCCACACATTCAAAATAAATCACTCAAAAGGTAAATGTACGGCAAAAGGTATCTTAATGGTGAAAAATGGCACACTAAATATATTCAATTAAGTCACTTTTATAAGTGACTGTATAAGTTAATAGGTTTAAGTATTCAAAATGAACAATGAGGGGGTTAAAAAAAAACAATGAGCTTGACATTCTTCCCAAACACTCCTACATTCTCGTAGTGTTTTATTTTAGACACACCCTGTTAGACAAGAGGGAGTGTGTGTCACATACTAAGTGGCAATCATTCTCTAGTTAATAATAGGAAATCAGACGCAATGCATGTGTGAACAGCAATGCTGATGTACGTCAGAATCTCCAAGCAATTGCAATATTTGAAACACAGCAAACTTACAGATATATTTACTAGCTATTCTTACCTGTACCTCACTGGTCCTCTGTCTGATGCTCTCTTCTTTTTCCTTGATCTCCTGTTCCACAGAATGTTTCTCTCTGAAAGACCAGCACAAACATGAGTATTTAACCACTGCAGCAACAAACGGCAATGACAGCCAGCCAGGCGTGTGCTGAACAGCTTCCCCCATGTCTATGAGGCTAATGGAGAAAGAGAGTGTGAATGAGTGGAGGGAGGGATGTGTCAGGGCTGGAAAGAAGGGGTGCCATTCTGCATATGTGCAGATGGCACAGAGAGAGAGAGAGAGAGAGAGAGAGAGAGATGAAAATTAATCAATCAACTTTCCTTATACAGGAAAATAATTAAACATAATTAAACATATTTAAAATAATTGATCAATTTAACGGGATAATCAATAAAATTAAAAAAGCAAACGTAAAACTGACAAATAATTTACAGTGCAGGTGGGCACTGCATACTTGTTTTCAGGATTTATACAACTGCTTTGTCTTAGCTTAGTCAGATTCAAAAACTCTAACCATGAGTCGAACACACTCAGAGACAGGGTGAGATTTCCATGCAGTTAAAAAACAAACATAACACAGAAAGAGAGAGCGAGAGAGACAGAGAGAGACACACACACATGCACTGGGATACAAAATCAGAACGAAAATAGACAAGGTCTTGTAATAAAAGCCTTGGCATCTTGCCTATAATATCCAAATATCTATCCAAGGACTTATTTTAAGAGCAAGGATATCCAATAAAACTGTAGTGTCTCAATGTCAAATGAAGCATATTACTGGTATTCTCCATTTGAAAGCCTTTTCTGTTGGACAGGAAGAGCTGTTACTTACCTTCCACTGGATGTGGCTTGTTGCCTTGGGAACTTAAGGCAATCCCAAACAACATGCATCATTTTGACAATGAGCTCCTCACCATTATCAATCTTTCTCCTCTCTCTCTCTTATTGGCTTTTCTTTTTATCTTGCTGTTAGAAACACTCCTTGTCCCCCTTCACTTGCTCTGAGTTCTCAGAAATGGGAAGTGGAAGAGAGAGAGAGGGTGGGGGGAAATAAACCTGCACTATTTATGTTGCGAGAGGAAGGTTTGGCCCTGATTACTGATAGACTAATTCGCAGTGATACTGTGTTTGTGTGAATAAGGAATAAGGAGGAGGTAGCTCTTGTCGTCACACTAAACTCAGGAGAATAAACTGCTCCCAGCTGAGAGCATGCAAAAAGACAAACATCATGCCTCTCTGCTTAACTCTAAAACATCCATCTTCCTTTTTTACCTAAACAACTGAAGTATTCAGATTTCCAATCTGGAAAATACTTTTAGCACTTTCATAGCCTGCTGTGCACCTGGTTGTGTGAATGAGAGATGGCTCCCACTCACTGAACTATAAATAACACACACATGCTGAGCAAATGGGAGGTTGACAGAAAAAAAGCAGAACATGCTAAATGAATTAAAACCTGTATACTAAACTGCACTGCAAAGAACACTGTAGGAGAGAAAACAGATCAATCAACTGAAATCATTTGTGTCTCTTTGAAATAAAACAGCCTTGTTTATTTAAACAAATCATAACTCACTTATAAAACTATAGCTGTCTTATTCTGTACTAAAATGTGAATGGAGACTTTCAGAAAATCTCACCTCTGCAGGTCCATGATCTCATTACTGAGGGAGTCCAACTCTTTAATGGCAGAGAAGTCTGCAGCTTGACATGACAAGGTGCTATTCTGTTCAGGACCAAGGATAGTGGGAGTTAAAAAAACAGAGAACATAAACCAATAATAGCATCATAAAAATGTTAGAAAAATTAACAAATATGCTGGAAGATACAAGTGCGTGTTGATGGTTGAAAAAAAATAAATAAATTCACAGTAAATACATGGAGCAGAAGGTAAGACAGGAGAGATATTTAACAGACTCACACAAACAGGCAAACTGATAGACATCAGAAAGCTAGAAAAAAGCCCACATACAAAGGAGATGCATGATTAGTATGTACACCTATGACAGCTTCAAAGTCAAAAGAAAAAAAAAAACAAAAAAAACAAACAAACAAAAAAAGTACTGTTGATACTTAGACGTGTGAAATAAACGTAGAGTAGGAAGAAAATGTTATATATATATATATTTTATTTTATTATTTTTTTTAATAAGCATTACCTGACGTGCTAGCCTGTCTGAGGGAGGGATCATCTCTGGTGTAAGAGTCTGGGGTGGTTCAATGCCTTTGGATAGTTTTTGATTGATTAGATGAAGAGCCAAAGCAAACTGCTCTCTTGTCAGTTTCCCAATGTCACCGATGTCACACAACTCCCTGTAGGACAAAGAAAGAATGTGAAAAATATGCATGCAATACATTCTCAGATTCTGAGATATGAAGGAAGAGACAGAAGGGCAGAGATGGTGAGATTGTTGTAATGTTTTTCATAAATTTGGGGCCATGATACTGAAAGATGCCTCTGTAATAAACAGCCTGAATTTGCAGATAAAAAGAAGACCAATATCAGAGAACCAAAATGCACAGGGAGGGAGGTTTGGGCATTGGAGCTCTGCTAAATAAGGGGGTTCCAGACAAGGCAATCATTTGTCTCAGAGTAGGAGTTTAAACTAATTACATATTAAGAGGTAACCACTAGTTTCCTAGTCTCGCATTGCTAGACACTCTAGGGAGAGTCTGGTGCCTTTTGGCACTTAACATAGCCAAGAATCCTGACAGTGCAGCCAGATTAGTGCACTGAAACCATCAGGGACCAGTTGCACAAAACACAGTAAGTTTTCCCCTTAGCCTAAGTATGACAATTAAGGCTTAATTTCTCCTTAGCTGAGGGATTTACTCAAAGGTGTTGCACCATATCCCTTAAAAGATTTACTTACGTAAGGAAATGTGTTAAGGGATTTACTGCACCAACAGATTTTTTTTCAGAAAAAATGGAAGAAAAGAAAATAAAGAAAATCAGATTGGTCAGAGGAGGAAAAGATAATACTTCTTGAGGAATTCAATAAAAGCAGACAGGCAAGGGCATTTGAACCCTGGTGAGTGATGTGGCACACAGTTGACTTACTGACATGAAATACCTCGCCTGTTACTGACTGGAAGAATCCCATAGCATAAAATCCAAAAGCACTCATTAATTGCATTGCAGCAGGAAGAGCACAGCTGTGGAAAGTAGCATGATCCAACAGAAGACAATTAAACAAATCTTGGATTGACAGCCGATCAAATCTGTAACTTAAAATCCACTGCTTATCATTAAGCACAGCTTAATGTCCAGCGAGTTCTCCCGGTCGCTGAACACTCTCCCCAGGATATGTTCATTTATCGTCATAAACTCGGCCATGTTGCTGTTAAGATTGTATCAGAGATACTTTAAGTTGTTTTCCTTAACATGTTTGCTAAGGTGTTTTGTGCAACGGCTTAAACTTTAAGGGATTCCTTAAAAGATAAGACAAAGACAAAAGAAAAATCCTTAAATACATTAAAAACAATTTAAGGAAATGTTAACACAAGGTGTTTTGTACAACTGGCGTGACAATGCAATGACATGCAAAGTATTTTTTTCCGAGGCTGGGTTAAATAATATAAAGGTAAAATAATATTTATATATAACTTAAATAATAATAAGATTATAAAATCTTTCTATAAGCAGAATTAGGGTGGCAATGACTCTTCCTAAATCAATGAATCTGTCAAATGGTTTTTTGATTAACTGATTATAGTTTATTTGAAAAAATATAAAAAGACTATAATGAAATAGAAACAAAACTGGTTTATGGCAGAATTTCAATGATATTTAATAAGAAATACCATTTTTTTAAAATAACAAATAAAAAACAATTATAAGTATAAAAAAAATGGCATATTGGCATGTGGCCCTTATATTCCTCAATTATGTTTTAGGCAACAATTTGGCATTGTTTGAAAATTACTTTTCATATATTTACAAATTTTATGAAGCTGGACCAACACTATGATATGACAGAAATGAACACACTCACCCATTACACCTAGCCTCACCCACCCCTTAATTTTTCTACAGGAATTTTCATTAATGGATAAAAACGCTAATCTCACAGCTAAGGAAGTGTTTATTTTTTTGGAAACTATATTGCCCGCTGTAGAGAAGATAACAGAGTACATGAGTAGGACCTAGCTAGACATGTAGAGTCAAAGATTCAGCGGTTTTGGAATAAACTCCTATAGCTTTAATTGGGGAGACAAGAAAGACCAGTATGCAGTGTAAATAAACAGATATAAAACAAAATAAATAGCTATAAAATCAAGTTTGCGCTGAAAATATAAACTAGAGAATCGCACAGGTCTGGTTCGCTCAGGTCCAGTTTCCTTATCCAGTGTGTATCGCCTTTTTGTCCCTGAAGCATATATCAGCTCGCATTCTCACGTGTTTTTTTCCACGTTTATGTGTCTGCTTATACCATTTGTGAGGGAATGCAAAGTCTGACCTCTTTTATGACTAGTCCTAGTAGGTAAGCTGAAAATATTATTTCAGAAGATTTTTTTTTCCCCCTCTTTGTGAAGTATGCGGGACTGAGGGTGGGAGTGGACTGAAACAAAAATAAAATGCTGATGATTTTTGGCAAGAGTAGGAGGATGAGAGATATTTGGTTAGTTTAAACAAACAGTCCAGCAAAGCACTAATTTGTAGAAAAGAAAAGCGGAATGGGAGGGTGGGCTGTATATACCGATTGTGAATATGGCTGTTTATCAAATTGGTAATGAGATTAATTGTCAAAGAGTTTAAAATAAATATAAATTGTTTGGATTACTTGCTGCAGCCCTAGTGGGAATTGCTGCAAGGTCCAAAATGCAATCTGTG
The DNA here is from genome assembly GCF_029633855.1 of Hoplias malabaricus. Lineage (NCBI taxonomy): Eukaryota > Metazoa > Chordata > Actinopteri > Characiformes > Erythrinidae > Hoplias > Hoplias malabaricus. The sequence goes on along the minus strand of NC_089813.1, from coordinate 30,013,965 downwards.
TTAATGTGGATGCAACACGTGGTGACATGGAGGCCCATTCATCTCATCCCAGAATAAGGCTCCATGGCGAAAGTGTGCATGTGCCCAAAAGCCAGAAAATAGCATGCACCCAAAAAAAAAAAAAAAAAGTCAGATTTATAAAACTGTTCACAGTTGAACACTGAACACTTCTCTTTATGTCACAACCTTCTTCAAAATGTGCACATATGAACCAGCCTCATATCCCGCCTCCGTAACACCAACATATACCTATAAATGGTCAATGCAAATAACCTCATGAAAATTTAAATATAGGCTTCCCCATTAATTTGGAGTGTGGTAGTGGAGACAATGGATGATTGAAAGACAAAAACAATAGAAAAACTTAAGAATGCAAGGTAGAATTTCTTATTACAGAGGTCAAGGCAAGGAAAAATGTGTTGTTTGGTGGCCTCAGTAGCACTACAAACAAATGCACACGTGGATGCAGTGTTAAATCGGCTCATTAACCAGTCATTTTCATTTGGAAAAAATCTTGAACATCTTGAAATGAACTCTGAAAACATCTTGTCGCCTTATTTGTCAGCTACCTAGGTCTAAGCACTGCCAAAAAAGATGTTATGACAGTGCACCAGCCTCTTGCCTATTTATAGACTTGTGAAAGTCACAGCTGTTTATGCTTGTAATTATCTGCAACTATTACTAGCTTATAACTATTTACTGTATATTATGGAGTTTAATTTGTTATAATAATAACAATAATAAACATGTATAAGGTACTTTTACAAAACAGAGTTTCAAAGCACTTTGTAAATAAACGTATTAGTGAAATAACACAAGCTAGAGTAAAACAGTACTACAAGTTGGAACAATTATAGCAAGCAATTAAACAAATTTTTATATTCTGAACAAACACGCTGTTTTAAATGTAAGAGTTATACTTCCATAACTTTTTAATCTTTGGTTTTTATTTGTAATCTATGCGTTATGGACTGATGTGTGAGAATGGCTTGTGCATTTACTTGCAATTTTCTATTTTGCATAGGTCAAACCTTGCTAAAATATATGCTAATTTCTTCATAAAATCACAGTTTCTGCTTGAGAAATTTGAGAAGACCTGTTTTTGTGCCAAAAAAAACCCCACTTCTTATATAGTATTCCTTTAAATACAACTAGATTAAAGTTATAATAATACTTTTCCCTGCAGGATGTGAATACCCTATGTTACTTACAAAAACACTATACCTCACTTAAATATTTATTATTCTGTAACAGGCATATCATTAAAAATAGTCCTTCAGCAGAACATTTTTGGAAAAGTAGACAAACATGAATCTTTATTAGAAATCCTTTTATCTAGAGCTGTTAGATCAAAGTTAAAATGGTCTATGCTAGCCGTCTTACCATATGCGTGCAAGTGTGGCCGAAGGCAATCCTGTCTTTAGGAAGATGTCCCTCACCTCTGGACCAGATACCAATCCATCCAGGTCACTATCTGTCTTTGTGAAGAGCTCATCATACTTAGCTTTATCAGTAGGTGACACAACCCACTGCAAACAGACATGTACAAATACAATAGTCAGATTCTGAAATCAGCAGAAAAATGTGTATACAGTGATATTTCACAACACTAAAATACACAAGCTGTAACAGCTTCCACTTTTGTGAGAAACCTTTCTGTAAGATATTAGAGTGTCTGTGGGATTTGGCCTAGACAAGCCACTGAAAAACAAATCCATTGCATTATCCTTCCACCAAAATATACCCTGCCACTATTTGTGGCCGAGTTGCTGTAGATCAAGAACACTTACACTTTTCAATAATATCCCCCCTTAAATGATCATGAAATAGCTAGGGAGGGAAGAAATTTCAGGAACTAGCCTGTAGCAACACTGACATTATATTACAGAGCATTACCATGCTCAAATTCATTGAGTGCTTTTAAATGACGCATTCATTACAGATGTTTGTAAAGACTGCATGGTTAGGTGTTTGATTTTATAAACCTGTAGCAATGGGACAGAATGAAACACTAGACTTGTGTGACTGTTGTGTCCCAATACTTTTGTCCATATAGCACATGTGAAGCTTTGATTAGTTATTAACAGTTATTAGTTGACAAACACTGGAGATCACACTTTAATGCTTGTAAATGCATTAAAAAAAAAAAAAAAAAAAAAGCTGTGCTAAAATTATCAACCATTACTGTCACTCCAGACCTGTGGCTGCGTAGGTTTAGCTGGTAATGATTTGGCTCCTGAGTGGGTAGAACTTCTTTCTTTGAGTGACGGGGGAGGTGAAGGAAGGAGTGGCTTCACTGGTGTTGGTGTCATCTTTTTCCTTTTTGATAGTGGGATCAGGGATGGAGGCAGAGACATGGGCACAGGCTCATTCTCAAGAGCTCTATACACCAGGTACATAGCCTATAAAAATATATACATAAAACAAGACAACACTGTTGAACCCAAAGATCCAATACTGCAATCTATATAAAAATAAATAAATAAAAATGTAAAACATTTTCATTTGCTCTATATTAAGTATATATAGCTTAATATATAGATATATATATTAAGCAGAGATATATATTAAGCAGATATACACACACACACTGAGTCACATGCATCAGAGGAAATGGTTCATGCTAGTTTAGTACTCTAAGAGAACAGACTTCCTGCTTGACAAATACAGTAAGTATTCTGTTTGAGTACTAACACAAAAAGAATCAAAGTTCCTTTCTATTTTTTTTTTTTGGCAAAATGTGATTCCAAAATGTGATTGGCAAAATGAAATTCCAATCGAAAGATGTTTCAGTGCTTTAGAAATATAGATCTCACAGAACTGTGGAAGCAAACATGCTACACATTTCAAAGATTCTCATGGTGGATTTGTGGACTTTTAGAATTTTAATACACAGATATTTAATATTTAAAACGGACTAATTTTTCAGTGAAATGAACTACACATTTACAATGGACACAAAATTTACAAATGGGTAAAAAGTTAAGTCTTACAGCATTTTTAAATATTTGCATAGGTCTTTCATAAATGCAAGTGTTTGCACTTCAGATACTGGAATCTGACATTACCATATTGTAGCAAATTTAAATATATTTCCATTTTTGTGCTTGAAAATATTAAGTGAATAAGAAAAATAATAATCAATCAGCTCTGTCACTTTACACAAGTTTCTGCAGAAATGACAAGAGCACTCCAGGAGAACTGTCTGTGTACATTAACTTAACAGACCACAGATGTACAACAACAGCTATCACATTATATGGTTTATTTATGCAAATAAACTGAGAAAACATAACAATATATTAATAAATAAATTGCAATTAAATTACACTAAATAAAAGTAAAAAATTAAACTAATAAAAGATAATTTATTTTCTGTTCACAAAACTCTGCCTTTAAAACACTGGCTGTGTCCGACTATACACAAGGACTCACCACTGCAAATTCATCTTTGTCCAGCATCCCATCTCTGTCTATGTCACTCAGCTCCCAAACCTGTAACAGACGTTTAAAATGATAATTCTATATTACTGGAGGTTATCAACTTAGATCATTGTTAGGTTAATCTTGCTCCTGAAGGCAAATAACATAAAATGTACAAAGTGTTCCCAATAAATGACATTCCATGGTGCCATAAATGGCCACTGCACTGCACAAATTCTCTCCGTTTGATATTAATTCTGCAGTGCTGATCTTCATGAGTTTAAATATTATTTTATATTACCACAGCAAATGTCAAACGTATATGTTCATGTCAGAAAAAAAGCTACTACAAAAACGCTACATTTACCACGCATTATTAAGCCATCATCTTGTCTGCTTGCCAGTCTTCTGTCTATCCACCCATTATTTCCAAAACTCCATGTATACATACTTAGTAACACATTTAGCAGTGCTTAAGTGGGTTAGCAGGCAAGAAGATTTGAATGATAAAACATAATTTGTATATTAGATCCTTGTCCTAATATATTTGTTCTTAAAGACAAGTTAGAAATACTTGTCAAATATGCCAAAATTTGAAGGCATCAAGACAGATCACTAGAGATATTAATGATACATTTCAACAAGTATAATCCTGAGTATTCATTTATTTGTTCATTCGTCAGTAATCTCTTATCTAGGACCTGGAGGAAACCCATGTGTATATGAAGGTGATAAGTATTCAAAGGTTTTTGGTTACAGGTTATTCACACCCCTTTAAACTGTATGAATCTGAGAACATTTTCTATGCCATTCCAAATGTTCCTGGTTATTTGTTCTAATAATTTACAAAGTCATGGCTAAAATCAAAAAGCTTAGTGAGGTGCTCAGGGTATGCACTGTGCTCACAAGACAGAGAATGGCTAAAAATATATATGCAAGTGGCCACAGTGCAGAGCAACAAGTTCTACATTTTTTAAAAAAATCACAAAGGGTGAAGTAGGAAGCTAAATCTGACACCTGCACTGGCATGATTATTAGTGCAAAAGGTTAAGAATCAAAGAATGATGAGATGAAAATGGATTTGTTTAGACATATATATGGCATCACATCATTGTCAAAAGTAAAGGGTGCAAAATATAAGCCTGTAAGTTTTAACATTTAAGGTGTGTAAATAGCCCGCTCTTAAGTGCAAATGTGAAGCTCACAAGCTCACAGAGGATTTGTACATGCACTCCCCATATGGGAGGGATTTAGACAGATTTGGGGGCAGAGTCAGGATTGTTTCTCTCAGGAAATGCTATTGGCTGATGTCTTCTGGTTCCGTGACTGCCTGTCTCAGAGTGTATATGGTCCGCCTACTGGGAGAAGCTAAAAACAAATATATAAAGGCTTTTGCAAATGATTACTGATAAAGTAATAAATTGTTTTTAATTTTGTAAAAATATACATTTAAAGATAACTAAAATGTATCATTATCTATAGTACAACACCATGCCATTTTTTCCACATGTTAATTTAATTTTATTATATAATTTATATAATCTATAATTTCCTTACAAATGAAGTAAATCAGAAATTGTTTATCATCTCAGAACACAGGACTTGTCAACATTGCCACCTAGAGCTTTAAAGCTTCATCTACACATCATACTCAGTGTAGGGAGGTCTTAGTTGGCTTCTAAGGCAGCTCTAGACATGGCTTGCCCTATTCTAGTGGTTGTGTGTGCGTGTGTGTGTGTGTGTTTGAGTGTTTTTGGGTGAGCAGCTTTACAGAGGTGTCACAGCAAGGCAAATGAACGAAAAGTTGGCAGTACAGAAAAATTTGGGAACATCTGTCCTATACATATTCTCACATTATTACACAAAGCTGATTTTAAAGTATTATTTTCACAGTACATCTAGTACTTTGTGGTTTGTGTATGGTAGACATACCCTGCCTAGGACATCTACAGGGAGCTTTGAGTTGAGCAGCACCGGTTTGACCTTGTCCCCTGTAAGCATGCCACCCACTGGTGAAAGACTGTCGAAGATGGCATCAAATTTCAGCTTCTCCTCTTGCTATACCATAAAACATACAAACAAACAACTTAAGCTGTGGATGTTTTTCACGTTTGAAAATTTTCTAGGCATGTAGAGTGATTCACAGGCACTGTAGAGTTTAAATTGTAATACTATATATATAGTTTTTTTTTTTTACATTTTTATATGCAAAAATTGATATGGCTGAAAAAAAAAAAAAACGAAAAAAAAACCCAAACAAATATAGATTTTTAAAGACACAGCAAGAATACATTAACTGAAGTGCCTATACATCAGCTCAGATGTGTTTAGAAATGCTCAAATATATAAAGATAAACTTTTATAATTTTTTAAAAAGCCCTAGATGCTTAGGGGCATGTCCAACCTTGACCACCCAGGGGCTGTCGACAGACACGGATCCAGGCAGGAGGGGGCTGCCAGTGTCCTGAGGGTCAGGAAACAGAAGGAGGGGACATTAACATACACACACACTGAATTCCTGTAAAAAACAATCCAAGTTCTGCAGCAAAATAGCTGACATGGTCTTTTTTATTACTCAACAGGCTACAAGGTTTAAGCCACATTGCGTGAAAAGAGGCAAGAAATAGTCTGATTCATATTCAGTGGAAATGTAACGGTTCAACTTACAAACTTTGGAGGGGGTACAGCCACACTGAGGCTTTTAAGTGCAACTTCAAGTCCATTCTGAGCACAAGCCACTAATCGCAAGGCAACAAAAAATTGCTAGAAAGAAAAAAAAAAAGAACAAATACTTCGCCCTTAGTCAAATTTACTTTAAATTTCATAAAATTGTTGATTTCACAAAGATTAAACAATAGAGATACCTGTTTGTTCAGAAAACCTTTGCGCTCTGAGTCTGCCAAGTCCCATATCTGAAAAGGAAAACAGTAGTTTATCAATACTGCTTAAAATGAATAATACCTTCTTAAATAATCATGGTTATCCAAAATCTGCATGACTAACATGCAGTTCATCAGCAGTTCCTTGAATTGAAGCACTTCATTGGCACCAAAGATTCTGTGGATTTGTCCAGAGCTGAGTTACTCATTCAAAACACAAAATTCTGTACTAACTAAACTCTCTGCAGATGAACATTATTGGTCACTAAAAGTACACAAAGTGTAAATGTACAGTTATAAAGGTACAACCGTGGTTTTAAAATACAGTTGTATTCCCTAAAGGTACATGACATTTTATTCTCCAGAAGGAGAGGTGAATATTTGTAAGATTTCTTAATGAACTCTGTAGAAGTACATAGTATAATTCCTGGAGATGAAATTGGATGTATGAAATAAACACAATTTTAAAGTCTACAAGTATAAGTTACAATAATGTTCCCTAACAAAAGGTACAAATATATACCCTTGAGGGTACCACCCGAGTGAGAGCAAAATGTGCCACAACAGTGACAGTTTTTCTGACAGTATAGAGATTAATAATGTTTGCACACCACATTAGCATTTTTAACCATTATTCTCCATTTTAGTTTGTGTAAGTCTAAAAAAAATCAGTTTAGAGTGGATTATATACTTCCTCCACTATAACGATTTAGTCCACCACCCAAACGGCCATTATTAAAGTCCCTGGGAACCTAGTCTGGCAGCTTTCACCACTTAAGATTGCAAAATAGCTGCCTACTACTGCATGAAAAAACCTGATTGACTTGCAAAAAGACCAATCATAAGACAAATCATAAGGAGGAGCCAATTAGAATGCAACTGGCAGAACCCTGAGAGTGAGGCCAGTAAAGCACTGAAAGTATCAGATTCTCAGTCTTCTTGCGGGCGGAGCCTCTGTGGCTGAGACTGCTGGGAACCTAAATCAGAATCAGAACCTTAATCTGGCTTCTCAGGGCACAAAATTTTAATATGCAACATTTCTGATTAACACGTTCACAAAATCTAATACATATCTGCTCCTCTCGATTTAGAATGGCATGTCCTAAAATGGGTAAAGTTTATTTAAACTTTATCCTGACCAATCACAAGGCAAATATGGCTCCGTCCTCTCTCTGGGTGTGAGCAATTTTGCACTTCAGATGGCAAGGAAATCTGAGCCTCAGAAAGCACCATGAATAAAACCAGTGCTCACACTGAGCAAAATCAGTGCATATCAGGCATGAGCCTCAAGCCAACTAAAACAAACACGTGAATGTGTGTGAATGTGAATGTGAAATTACATCTGCAATTTAAAGTTTAAACAAAACAAAAACACCTGAACACATTTTTACTGATATATTGATCTGCACATCCCACATCTGTGTGTGCATGTTTGAAGTGGTTATATACGTGGACACTTATTGACATTACCTTGCCCAGGACAAGATCTGAAAGGCCAGATCTTTTTAAGAACAAGGCCGCGTCAGTGGCTGCTACCCGTCCACTGCTAGATGGATCGACCTGCACACAAACAGAGAAAGACTCAGCTAACATGTCACTGCATATTTCTTTTACAGAAGTACTTTTGAATGCATCATCCAATATAGGGATGCACAATTACATATTAATCGCATTAGTATCTGCAGATAGTAAAAAGTTAAACCGAGCAGAATAGTGCTATACACTACACTAAATTCTTGTCAGATTATATTGCCAATTTTTATCCAATATCTATATATTCTAAAGATGTTGGTGCAAACAATTTGGAATTCCATTTATTTAGTTACCGTATTTTCCGCACTATAGGGCGCACCGGATTATAAGGCGCACCTTCATTGAATGACCTATTTTAAAACTTTGTCCATATATAAGGCGCACCGGATTATAAGGCGCATACAATAGACGCTACAGTAGAGGCTGGGGGTTACGTTATGCATCAATTAGATGGAGCTGCGCTAAAGGGAATGTCAACAAAACAGTCAGATAGGTCAGTTCAACTTTATTAATAGATTACAACCCAGCGTAGTTTAAGGTAAAACATGTAGTGCAATGTTAATATACCCCACATAGTAGGGGGGGGGGACTTTTCCTCGATTCAATAATAATAATAATCACAATATAGTAACACTCGAAATAGTGCAAAGCGATAACAATATATCAATAACTCAACGTTGCTCAAACGTTAAAATCACACAACACACAAAATAAACACGTAAAGCTCACTTTACTAAGTTATTCCTCATCCACGAATCCCGTTCGTTAGTGATTCGTTAATGTTAAATTCTCTTGCTGCTGCTCTATTCCCGTGTTCTTCTGCGTGACTGATCGCCTTGAGTTTAAACTCTGCGTCATATGCGTGTCTCTTAATAGGAGCCATTTTGGGGTCTTTACATAAACAAATGGAAATGAAATATATATACCGGTATATATCCAGCATGCACCGCGCGCGGAAGAAAATGAAGTAGGCGGCTGCTTACCGTAGTTGCGAGACCTGTTTTGGATCAATATTGGTCCATATATAAGGCGCACCGGATTATAAGGCGCACTGTCGGCTTTTGAGATAATTTGAGTTTTTTAGGTGCGCCTTATAGTGCGGAAAATACGGTATATTCACAGAATATGATATAAATGCACATACACTTACTTCTGCTTCCTGTTACCAATACTGTACAGTGTCAGTAAGCATCTATACAATGCATTATTTGACATCATACTAATGTTAGAGAGTTTAATTCAGCAGTTAGATTACTCTGAATATTTTGAAATATCAGAAGAGATAGTCACAGCATGTTAAACCATCCTTTGGTCCTTGAAGACTGCATTTAACCAATACCACCCTAAAGGCTTAAGTAGTGACCCAAGTAGTGAAACAAAAGTGGCAATACAAATATTTATCTGGTTATTAAGTGGTGTTAACATTTCCCTCTTCCCCCCCTTGTTCATATATATATATATAAAAAAAGAAGTTCAGATGGAATGTGCAAATATTTTACGGGAAGGTTTTGCTGAAGTGAAGCATTAATGTCAGAGACAAGAAAAAGCTCTGACCACAAAATAATCCCCACAGCAAGCTTAATTCACTTATGTCTCATTCTCACTCATTGTTGAGAGTAACAGCATGAGCATAGTTCATCACTTATTTAAAAAGAGGCATCTTCTTACAGAGAACGCCAGATTCAAAGAACCCTCAGCCCAATCCACATGCATAACAGCTCTTATTACATGACTTATATAACTGCTCTACTGTTTTTTTCTGTTTAGTATAAGTATTATTATTATTATTAAATTTTACACAACTAAATACACAATTGATTTCATTCATCTAATGATAAGGGTGTGGATGCCTACCTGGCGGTAAAATTTGTCATAGACAGGGTTCCCACTTGAAAGCTATAAATTAACAAAAAGATCATGTTAAGAGCAAAAACATTTATTATTCATTTAAAAAACATACTAAATATCATAGTGCGTTTTATAGTGTATTTAAACAATAAAGAATATTTCTGAGGGCAAACTAATTTTAACCAAACATGCAATATCAAAAACAAAACAACAAAATATGCAATATCAAAATACTGTACAATTAGGATTTACAACAATAAGTTAAATATAAACACTAGAATTAATCACTAATAAAAACAACTTTACAGTTCAAAAACACATTAAAATGGTACTTGGTCTTAGGGCTGGGTGAAATGACCAAGAAATAAAAGGCGATATATGATATGATATTATAAAAACTAAACAACAATATATAATGTCAAAGAATTAGTGTTTATTTTTAACAACAAAAAGAACATGCTGCATCACCTAACCGTAATTAAAAAACCGTATGTCTCAGAAATAGTGATGTTCCATTCAGGTTTTCAGTCAGTTTTATTCCATCACAGATGTATTGAGTGACAAATTAAATGTAGTTTCTTTGAGAGAGGGTGCTAAAATAAAACAAACACCTGTAGGTGGGACTATGAATCCTTTGGCTGCAGCACTAAATGATGGACAGCTAAGTCTGGTTGCTGATGAGCTAAATAAATGTAATGACCAATGAGAAGTGCATTCTCTGCTTAGGAGCTGTGGAGTATCCTCTCGCTGAGGGAGAGCAACATGTCCCAAAAAAGTCATGGTCTTAACAGTACGCTTTTTTGGAATTAAAGCTTTGTCACTGGTTTCATTTTTATCCTTTGTTGACATACAGTTATCAGAGAGGTAGACCTGAGTGTGCGTGAGGTCTGCTCCATCGGCATACATGAAAAAATGCAGGACAGCATGGTGTGTCTGTGCGCAAGCGTGTGCATGTGTGAGTGAGAAAAACAGAGCTGAGAGGGACATTTGTGCACTGTTTTAAATGGAAACGTGCGTATCCTCGGCATACTTGATATAACGAATATGGTCATTTTCAAAATCACGTAAAAAATATTGTATAATGCACAAATATATAATAATGTATCAATATATGGAACATGTTTAGAGTGCCCATGAAAATGCTTTTCCTGACCATTGGGTTTAATCTAACAATTTTAAAGTAAACCAGTGGGTTTTGATGCTGGTTTTCAGGTGTGTTTTTGTCTTTTAATTTGCAGTAAAGATTAAAACGTAGCTCTACAAGCTGGCTGTGGTGCTAGCTGAAAATAAAATGACACGTTGCCAATTTCACAGCTATGACACAGCAAAGCTATGTTTTTGCATGTGTATTTTCTGATGCTGGTGAAAACACTACAATGAGCAAACAACCCCTTTTTTTTTCCTCCTCACACTGTCTAAAGAGCCCTGTTCAGAAGACTAGTTTCAGCACTTTACATGAGAACCAGCCACAGCTCAGTTCAGTGAGAGAGCCCAGAAGTAAAAGCGAGTGTATCCCAATATCCCTTTTCAGCAATTTCCATGCTTCTCTGTTCTATTTTCTGAAATATTAAATCAGTACTCATTTTTTTGCACTCAATGTTTTCCTTTCACACTGATTAAATTTTTTCTTTGTGCTCTCACATGAACATGGGTCAGAAGCCGTAATTGAAGATACAGATGATGTGGCTGGACAGTTTCAGTAGTTTCTACAAGAAGCAGCTCAAAATCATAACCACTCATTTTATATATAAAATGATATTTTATATCATTTAATAATAATAATAATGTATATTTTTTTCTAAACACAGAGTGCACAGAGGATAAACAGTCTCTGGGTATTTTGAGAACTCTAATATTGAGCAGTACTAAACAGCCTGAAAATTCACTTATGTAAAAGGTGAATCAAATGTCTGACTTTGAAAGAAATTGAGGAAGATTCATGTGCGTTTCAAATTACAAAGTAAGAACTATGTTTGCAAAGCCTCGCATATTCGCCTATTGTGGAACGGAGAAATCAAGCTTGTGGTACACAAGTGTTTCACTAGTAGGCAGATGTGTTAGTGACATGATGTACACTTGGTTGTTTTAAATGGATAAAATGGGAAATAAGTGTTTCAAAATGTGTTCTTTTTTTTATAAAACCTAGTGCTAGCTTTAGCTTCGCATAGCTGTTTCAAGTGAAAATAAGTGTTCATAAAGAAGCTGGACAATAACGCAAAAAGAAAATACTTAAATGGAGCCACTTAAGGTGGAACTGAATGCTTGAATATGAAAATTGTGAATAATAAAATTTGTTTGTGTGATTTAAATGGATAAAGGGGAATAACAGTTGCTTTCAAAAGTTTTAAAAGATACAGCGCTAGTTTCAGCTCTTAAGATGGAAGAGAGAATTCAAGAAGCTGGTGGATAACACCATTAGGACTTGTCAACAGACATGTAAGGTGGAAAGAAATGTTTGAATAAGAAAACTGAGGATAAGGTCTGCCTAAACGACATTTATGGTAGAGGGGAAAATCGATAAGTGACACCAGCCTTGTCTAGTCAAAATGTTGCAGGTGGATTTGGACAGTAAACGGCAGGCGCATGTCCCTTTTTTGCGTAGGTAGATGTTTTAGTAAAAAGAAGAACACTTTTCTGTGTAAATATGTTGATTATGGCACATCTTTCTTAGCTATTATTGCCCGAGTTCTTAAACTTGTCTCTTGATTGTTCATTCAGTTTTCATCACACAGGCAACCTGGTCGAGCTTCACTTCTGGAGAAAAGGGGGAGGAGGCAGACAGCTCTCTCCGCTGTTCTGAAACTATTATAGCTCAGATTTTAAACACTTGGTGTCAATATTACAGATTGCTCCTTTAAACATACTGAGTGTGAGTATTCCTTCTATTTAGAAGCTGAACCACACACAAAGAGCCCCTTTGTACATATTTACATTATGTTCACAACAGAAGATTAATACATGTTTTTCTCAACTGATCTCACGTCAAGCCCTTAGCTAATCAACTTCCAAAGTTAGTCACTTCCCAATGATATTTCACAAGAATGGACAAAGGAAATGAAAATTATCTGGCCTACTTTAAATATGAAGTGTGTTAATTCACACTCATCAGTACTAAATGAGATTCATATTTATTTTAATGACAATTAATGACACAACATATCATACCAATTGGGCCAGTAAGAAGCAACTAGGCACAGTCAATCTATACATGAAAAAACAGCCACAAAGGCCTAACAGATTATGCAGACTTTTTTTTATAAACACAACCAAAAACAACAAACCTATCCTAAATTCACAGAAATTGATTACAATTTAAAATGATTCTTACTACACTTACATTTGATTACATAACAAGTTAGATAACAAGTTACTTAAAAAAAAACAAGTAACACTTGATTTTCTTTCTGGGATTAATGTAATCTATCTACATTGTTTCAAGATAAGAAAAAAAGCATGTAATATTTTCAGGATACTGTGTAATTAAACTAAATTAAAAGAAAACACCTCCATGGTGGCTCTTTACATTCCAAATGGTAACTACAAGCTAAATATTATGTAGTACAGTGTTTTTAATTTTAAAGTTTTTAAAAATGACTCTCCAGGAAGAGAAAACTGCTGATTAAAGCTTCAGAGTTCTATCCTCCATAAAGAGACAATGATTCATACTAAAATGATTCTGGCATGCAACTTTTAGATAAGATACCAAATATGTTTTATATACATTCTAAATGAGGTACAGAGCTTAATCTATTGTCCTGAAATCATATACAGCAGCATTAAAGCTGCAGCCATTGTTGACACTGGGTGTGCACACCTTGCATAACCGCCACAGAAAATGCTAAACACCAAGTGTCAGCTTGACAAGTATAAAATCTCCCAGTACTGAGCTGTGGAAATTTAGAAACATCCAATAACAATGAAAATGGAGTTTGTGATCCAGAACTAACCATCATCAACATGTACATGATCTCAAACATGCCTTCAAAGCATATCTCAGTCAATTCATCTCAACAATTTCTGAACAATTTATGGAAAGCCTAGAAGTAAAGGCAATTAGTGTAGCAAATGAAGGACAAAATATTAATTTCAGAACAACCATTAGATCAGCAAGTGTTTTGAAACTTAGATAAATTGTGCACATGCATCTCTGCAATATTAGGTTGTAACGGCCTTAACACATGCCCTCAACTTCTTCCACATGTTGAATTCTGATATCAGTATTTTAAATGAGATGATAGTCATACTAAACGTCAGACATTAAAGGTGCTGTTTACAATTTTAATACAACATACTTCTTGTTAAATTTAGCAAATATTCCCTCTTCATTCTGCTTGATTGCTGGCCAAAAAAGAAAAAGGTATGTTGAACAAAACTGAACATTTAAAAATGTATGAAAAGGGATGTGGATTTTACTATAATCATGCTCATTAGATGAGCAGCTCTGATGTGAATGAAAATGAACTTCGGTTCGTTCCTGGTGAGAACATGATTCAACCCAACTATAAAATTTACACAGGAGGTCTGAGCTAAACAGCTTCAGGAACCAGGGGCACTTTGTGTATTGGATGCAGCAGAGCAGCTAAACAGAACTCCCCTGTCCCAATTCTGGCCCTAAAATCTAAGGCCTTCCTTGCCAAGAGCACTTTGATGACGTATGAAGTGTTGTCAAATGGTGAGCAAAAGGGGCACAAGAGTTAAATTTCTGCTTTAAAATCCACTGTCAGACAAAACAGGACAAGAGAATTCATAATAATTTTTTAGATTTTTTTTTTCTTTTTAATGTCTTCCTATGTTGTGGTTGTGTTGTCTAAAACCTCTTACACATATACACACGTTATGGACTACTGATACATTTTATGGCAGTGCAGTATTTGAATTGGCATTAAGTGATTGATTGATTTTGACAATACACCTGTTTAATAAAATATTGAATTTTATAATGTTTAATTTCAACATTATGATGTATAATGTTGTTGGCCATCACTGCATATCGACACACAGTTGCACAAGTTAATTCTCTGTGTTTAATATATTATATGTTACATTAAAGTTATAACAAAGTTATAATAGATCACTCTAAAACTACATTAACTACAATGCCATTACTTACTATAGATATGTTCACTGAGAAAACCAAGCAAACTTCTTTTAACCATGCATGTTCAAAGTATTGCACAGAAATGCACCGCGACAGAAAACAAATAGATAACGTTACTGTTCGGCTGAAAGAAGCTAGCAACACAGCGAAGGAGCTAACGCGCTAATCAGCTAACGTTAGTTTCCAAACTCGAAAAAAACTGACAGTGAGATGTGTCGGACATTGAAATATTAAAAATTAGATAAAATACAACAGCACGACGCGACTCTATAAGACTTTAAATGTTAAAACCACTTAAAAAACTACTTATTCTTTGCTGACAGAAGCAAATGAACATGGTTAGCTGCTAACAGGCAAATTCTGGAGCAGAGTAACTAACACTAGTTTCATATCCCTGCTGAAAACTAAAGCACTTATAATCCACAAAAGAAACAATGACCAGCACTATGTCACTGCTGTTTTGCACAGTTCACAGCCCCGACGCTGCAGTTAGCACCGAGGTCCACTTGGTTCTACACATTTTTCTCCAAACTTTTCTCAGAATCTGAAGTTTGCTTCCTAAACGTCCTTCCGTTCCACCTAAAGTGTTCAAGTTGTTACATTCGCATCAGACTTTCCAATATAGCTTCAGCTTTAGGGTGGAACGAACAAATCGAACGAGACCTGAAAATGGTGATGTTAGCACGCTCCAGCCTCGTACGCTTTTACTGTGAACCATTTAAGATCTACTCCAACTTCCCAAATTCGACTTAAACTGTTAATCTCGTTCAAACACCCAGGGCTGAAAGCGTTAAAAGTTAAAATACCAGTTAGGGAATACACATGTTCTGGGGACCTCAGTGTATCACACAAGGAGAAAACCGTATTTCAAAACTGACACAAACTACGCCCTTCTCCAGTCCTTTCTCGATCAGACGAGAAACTTTTTTTCCAAGCAGTTACCGTGAAAACTTCAGGCCGTGGTCGTACTCAGCTCAAAAACACGTGCCGAAGAAATAGCCAGATGGCACGCTGAATATATTCCTGAAAAAGTTTGAAAGTGAGAGCTAAACTGAGTTCAAAAGCAGTAATACCTGAGTCAGGGAAAGACTGGCAGCCATAATGTTTCTGTTCCCACTAGTCCATCACCCTGCGCTGCAATGGAGCAATATACGGAGACTGGAAAACCCGGAGCTGCCCTGGACTGGACCTTACGGCACGACACGGTCTACAACAAAACAGGCACTGGACTACTGTAAATGACATGGGTTCTTCAATGAACACGGTTTCAATTTTCACATTTCTGATACACAAAGTGAAAATTCATAAGGCTTCCTCTTCGCACAGACTACACATGTTTAATAAATACCCTGTATGCAATGTAGAAAGTACCCTGGTCAATGTTAAAGCCCTATCTCTTCCTCTGGAAAGTTATTTATTTATTTTAAACACAGTTACTGTACCAAATTTGTCCAGAACATCCTGCCGTAAATCATGTTTTACAGAGCCTACTGACATATGAGCAGTTTTGTTTAACACAACATTACTAATATTGAGTTCAGAATGTAGCGTACATATGCATTAAATCTCATCACACACTTATACACACACACACACATGGGTAGCACAAGTTTGGCATGGTTCATCTCCTTCCATGCTCAAAAATTTGTTGAAGCTGAAATATGGAGGTGTTTTATTGAGCTATGAGCAGCACTGCAGTGCTATTAATTTTCTCTATTAAAGCTTGTGTCCAAACATGTTAGATACTAAAGCACTCCCTTAGTCTTTTACACTGCAAATTAAGAGATTCTAATTCAAAATTCACCCAAACTACAGAAATATTAAAATAAATCACCACTAATCTTCCTTCAAAAAATACAAGGAATTAGTAGTACTGTAACTTGACATTAATGATTAATCAGAGAATATTGTGATTATTTACAATTATACGGAAATTATTTTGATTAGTCACAGAAAATTGTAAGACTGAACAATCAACAGATTTAAGAAAATAATTAATGACTATTAAAGCCACAGATGCTTACTCTGGTCAAAAATACATAATAAAATATAGGACACTTACACAAAAGTAACCTTGGATTGTCATTTTCACTTAAAGATCAATAAAGCAGGATATCAATACTGCAGTTATAGCTGCAAAACAGCCAGTTTTTCTGATGCCTTAAAAGTCAATGTATTTGCCATAAAACGTAATGCATTCATTTACATGTACTCAATGTATGTATCTGCCTATTCAAATGTATAACAGTTCAGCCTCGCCCATTCACCGTAAAATAAGTTGTTCTGTGTGCACTATTTTTTTTAATGAGGCACAATAAGATATCTATTCAGAGCATAGACCATTTACATACATCAATTATGAAAGCACTGTAATGATTCTAAAGTATAAGATGTAGTAAATGGTTATAGAGAAATCAACTAAAATGCATTAAAACAGAACTAAATGGCAAAATATATATATAAAATAGAAAGCCTTAAAGGTTATTATTATTTTAACCTACTTATGTTTGCAGAAGCATTAGTGTCTTATTGTATTAATTAGTATAGGTCACAAACAGGAATTTTGCTGAATAGGATCCATGTCAAGGTTAAGAAGAAATTTCAAATAATTCCCCAACATAAGATAAGATTTGATATAATTAACCCTCAGACTATGATGTGAAGCCTATACATGGTTAAGTTGTGGTCAGATATGTTTGTTGACATTTTATCAAAACCATTGCTGTACACAAGCAATCACCTTTAGTTAATACAGAGCATAGAAATGGATTTTGAAAAATTACAAACTGTATAGAAATGGGAAAACACCAGACGTGGCTGTACACAAACTAATCTTTTAAAAGGGAGATTAGGATGATTTAACACAATTGCATTTTTGTTGGCCACTTTGATTAAACACACATACATTATTTTTTATTTATTTATATTATTATTATTATTTTTTATATTTTTTCAATACAGTGGTGGTGATAGAACCCAGGGGACAAGATGAAGTTTTCTGGGTTTTTAATGTGTAACATTGGTAATTTTAAACAAAAAATATTTTGCAGTCTAAATCATCATACAACATTTCAGATGACATATTTATAAAAAGATTTTAAAATGCCTTAAAACCTTGACATTTCAAACTGCTCCAAATGACTTTGTTAACATCATGTAATTAAGAATTTGTGAAAAACCCTTTAATGTGTAAACTCTTAAACACTTCAGTAGCTTTGTTCATCAGCGAGCTAGTGCTCATTAATAAGTCAAAAACAGATGACAGTATATCTTTTTTGCACTATTATACAGTGGGCCAAAATCCATACCAGACCTCTCAACAACTATGCAGTCATAACATTGCCTTCAAACACACTGTTCAAAACATCTTAAAAATTGGTATATTTTTCCAATTCAATTTAATCCAACAGCAAGCTATTTTGAGGTTACATTTAAAGGCAACATTGACAATTCTGGGGACCTGCTGCTCTCTTTGGTTCCTTTACGTTCAGAAGTCCAGTGTCTTAAGGTGGAACGATATATTTGAAGGAAAAAATGACGTGTTTGTACGTGGCTGAAACTTCTCTAAGATTTTATTGAATGTTTGAGCTACCACAGAACTATATTTGTAGCTCAAGTTGTTTATTTTTTTAGCTCTCTCGGTCCATGTTTACATACATGCAGTTAGCGGGCTCCTGAATATAGAGTCAGTTCCACCTTTAGTAATCTGAAAAACAAGTCAGTATTACTCATAGGAGCAGGGATAACGTTTGGAGGTTGCTTCCAGATGCAGTTTCTCTGCAACACACACATGAAATCCTAGGATATCGGAACAATACCCTTTGTTTTTTTTAACCCATAGACAGGCAAGTGGGCTTTGTGAACACAGAGAGGTTTACAGCGTGCTAGTAGACAGGTTTCAAGAGAGCTAGTAAATGGTGAGAAAACATCTACATTTTATAAAAAGTGTTTTTCCATTAAAATCTTGATCACCTTTAAGACAGACCTAGACTTTAATAATCTCAAACTATGGCTAAGCTGAATCCAGGTTATCTGGGTAGCTCAATTTTGTTTTAGTAATGAGCATAGAGGTGGAAATAAACAAAAAGAATGTGCAAACACTCACATAGATGAGATGTCTTCAGATCAAAAGTATTGTGCTATGGATGGGATGTGGGCAGCAAACTGTTGGAATCCAGGCTGCTACATGCCAATATGAAACTTAGATTAGACATACATATTAACAAACCTGAACGAATGAAGTCAACAAGACAGTGAACGTAAAAAAGACTAAATAGTAGTCATAGAGATCCCATTTATATTATATATAAATCACTGTCCAAAGAAAAACCTGTATCTCATTTTTTTAGTTTTAATTTACTACATCATTTGAACCCAGCAGCTGTCCTTCATATTGTGTCAAAAATTCATGATGAAGAGACTAATAGAGCTGCTCCATAATTACCTTTTACACTGACATTACATTAATTATTTTATTTTCCATAGTTACTAGTTTGGAGACATGCATTTCTTTGAACAGCAACAATATATATAATAAGAGTATAAGTGAACTATTTGAAAAATTATTTTAGTTTAATCAAACTATAATGCTGTATTTTGAGACTCAACAAATTAGTGTTAACAAATGGTGATAATGCTTCATGTACTCGGCTACAGATGTCTTAAACTTTGAAACATCCCAAACATTGCATAATGTCCCCAACCATTGTTGTTTCTTTGTTTTGTTTTTTTCTCTGGTAAACACTAACACACAAAAAGGGGGACTTCATATACCACTTTCACTTGTCACTACTTTCTGGAAAATACTGAGAGATCTGGGACATGCTTGGTGTTAAAGTGACAAAGCTTGATGAACTTTTGTTAAGTTATAAATATGTTTGCAGTATCAGAACAGAATATTTCTGTCAAGTGTCTGATCTAAGAGACAAAAGAATGTCCAGCATAGTCTAGTTCTCTGCCATATTCCCCATGGCAACAGGAGGCAAGGCATTTCTTCAAGTTTCTCATTTAGTTTACAACTCATCCTTGAGTTTAGAGTCTGTTTCTTCCTCTTCTTCCTCATCTTCCTCCTCCTCTTCCTCTTCTTCCTCCTCTTCTTCCTCCTTGTCCTCTTCCTCCTCTTCCTCATCCTTTGCCTCTTCCTTTCTTTTCTTGTCCTCCTCCTCACGTTTCTTCCTTTCCTCCTCCTCTTGACTATCTTTCATCTTTTTTTCAGCATCCTGTTAAAGCAATTTAATTCATTTAAAACATTAAAATACAAAACACTGTATCTGATGGACATTGCGTCAAGTCTGTCAAATTAGTTTTGGTATTGTTACATAAAATCCTTAGGTCAAAACATTTGCAAAATAGCAGATAAATGGACGTTATTAGAATGATAGGGCCTGTTTGTTAAATACAAGGTGTTAAAAAAGAGAAAAGTTCAGCTGAGGTACCTATGGCGCTCTCTTTGTACAAGCAACAGGTCTCTGCTCACAAACCAATGTAGTTTTACAGACATGAGTGCATTCATTAACACATCTTGAAAAAAGTTGCACTGGGTTTTACATTCCTAAATACATAATCCTACATTATACTATTAAAAATACTACAAAATATATACAAAAATCGCATTTAAAAGCTATAAAGCTGTTTGAGGTCCAAGCTATGCCAATGCAATATACCAAATGCCCTTTCCATTCAGTGACACCTTTCATTTTTATCCTTTCAGCAAAAATACACAAGAGCTCTTAATGCACTTAATTTGCTCTCAATCTTTGTTAGAAAACCATCAAAGTTAAGAACGTACCTTTGTTGCACCCCAGGTCTCATTGCCAACCTCCTCAGCCAACTTTGGATCGTTGGTAATTACGAAGTTGTCAAAAATGGTGCCAGACTTCACCTAAATCAAAACATAGACAAAGTAAAATAAGTCTGTAAGTGGGAAAAATAATTTACTGGTATAACTGATTGCTCTCCTTAAACAAGGAGGAATACTGAGCTTAACCCATGCACCAAAAACAACAGACATCTGCTGGATATACTTTGTAAAATACTGGCAATTAAATCTTAGTAACCATACCTGCCACAAGTCCAGTCCAATCACACCAATGCTGGTGTATTTGTAAATCTCCGGATCTGCAGTATACTCAGGATTATCAATTTCAGGATGTATCCATTTTCCCTTGTATGCAGGATTGTCGATCTGTTTTGGCTTCCATTCACCCTAGAAACGTTTACAACCAGCAGTTAATTACATATTCTTCAGAGTAACAAAGAGAATCTTTTCCTACATTTAAAACACATACTTAAAAATATTCACATAAAACTTGTTAGATATTTTTGTAATTGAATGATTTTAATATGCATTTTAAAATGTCCTGTTCAGTTCAATAGTTACAGCAGCAAACCTGATTTTTAAGATTGCTCATAAACTATTTAATAGGCTTGCCAAAGCTATTCTAGACAAAGACTGCCTCCTGTTCTGTATCCATTTCCAAAATTTTAGCCTCATGTCCTATATCCCTTACATATGTACATTTGCACAGTTTAAAAAATTAACAATGGTGTTTCTTTTCATTCAGGGTTCTATTGTACCTTGTATTCAGGGTTGGTAACCATTGGTGGTTCCCATTCTCCATCCATCTCATCATCCCAGTCATCTGGCTTCTTTGCATCTGGATCAGGAATGTTCTCAGGCTTGTCCCAGTCCTACAAAAAATAAAAAATAAATAAATCACAGAAACTGACAAGTTTAGAAAGACAATAAAGCAGGCATATTAGGGAAAATGGGTATTTTTCAAAACAATCTGTAATATACAGTACTATGCAGACATACTTAGGCACCTAATTACATATATATTTAAACTAATACCTTCTCAGTAAGTGTGTTGCTTGTATAAAGTCATATATAATCATAGTAAATACATTCATTCATTCATTATCTGTAACTGCTTATCCAATGCAGGGTCGCGGTGGGGCCAGAGCCTACCTGGAATCATTGGGTGCAAGGCGGGATTACACCCTGGAGGGGGCGCCAGTCCTTCACAGGGCAACATAGACACAAACACACACACACACACACTTTTGAGTCACCAATCCACCTACTAACGTGTGTTTTTGGACTGTGGGAGGAAACCGGAGCACCCGGAGGAAACCCACGCGGACACGGGGAGAACACACCAACTCCTCACAGACAGTCACCCGGAGCGGGAATGGAACCCACAACCTCCAGGTCCCTGGAGCTGTGTGACACTACCTGCTGCACCACCATGCTGCCCATAGTAAATACAAAAAAGTAATAATATAAAACAAATAAGAAATATAAGATAATTTAACAAAATTTAAAATAGTTGTATAATTTAAAAAAGTTGTAGGTGTGAGTGAATTTTAAGAACAATGTTTTGTGTAGATTCTCCTTGATTGCATGAATTTGTTAAATAAACAGCGCACATTATTTAAAATCATTATTTATTACCGGAAAAATTAGGTATTGGATGATAATAATAATCAAATTATATTTAATAATGTTATTTGGTTTTATTCTAATGTTGGGCATTATTTGTTGCTTATTTCTTAGCAAATAAACACTTACTGCTCAGATAAATAGCTTTTTAGATCTCTCTCTCTGGTGCCTAAAATTTCTGCACAATACCGTACATTTAAATAAAAAGAGAAGGTGTATAATGAGTTCTTACGGGTGCTAAAACACCTGTAAGAGGCGGTGATGAGCAGCATTTGTTTATATGACATTGAGCCTTTTATGCTTGATATTAGGAGCTAACTGTCCAATTTGTGTCTCTTTCAGTTGTTTATTCATGGGTATCATATAAAAGAACAAAAAGCCAACTAAATAGATTTATTAAATACAAATGTCACCTAGCAGCCTACCTCAGGTTTCCTATCATCAGGATCATTAATTTTCTCCCTTTCATCCCAGTCCTCAGGCTTCTTGGCATCAGGATCTTTGATTTTTTTAGGGGGCAAAAAATCCCAGTCATCCTCCAGCAATCCAGACTCCACTTTCTTGTTATCAATCTTCACCTCATATGTGTTGTCAGGATTAACAATCAATGTATACAAGTGGGTGTATTCATCATCCTAAATCAAAACACATCATAGGGATTAGTGAAGTGATTTTTGTAACAATAAACCCAAAAACAGTGATCTTTGTGACAATAAAACTAAAACAAAGTGAGCAGACACAAGTTGTGAAAATGTAAGGCTAATATGGCAAAGAGATCTTGGATGTATTATTGATGAAGACACACGAGGAAGAGTGCTGTCTAAGAATATGAGACACGCAAGTCATGTAAAGAGTAAATTAATCCAATATAAAATACATCTTTACTACTTTACTCCAAAACGACTTTAGAAAATGAGAGTGGTGAAGGATAATGTGTGTTGGAAGTGTAAACAAAAACCCTGTACAGATTTCCATGCTTTATGGGAATGCATAAGGATGTCAACTTTATGGAAATTAGTACTCAAATTTCTGGGAGATGGTGAAAAAGGAATATCGTGAGCAATCCCAAGACTGTGTCTTTTAGGAGATTAATCTGAAATCCCATATATTAAAAGTATATATTATTTTGCTGTTGCATTATATGAAAACCAATAAGTGTGTGAAGACACTTCAAGACTGACTTTACCTTGCACCGGATATCTTTGTTGATCAAATGATTCTTCCCTTTGTAATGGAAGATGACGTGAACTTTCTTGGTGCCAGGACCACAGATATCAGGACCTTAAACAGTTACAGAATACTTTCTTTAATGGTCCCCAATTTTGAATTAAACATGAGATACAAAACATGCTTAGCACTTTCATAAATCAAATTAAAGCCTGAAGTGCTAACCAAACATAATGTTGTATGTAGAATCTCCATGCATGTCTTCTTGTTTTAGGTCTGATGGGAAAAGCTTAATGTAGCCTCCTCCACAGTCTATGCTCTGCTCATGTTTAACTGAGAACTGAACAACTAGTGGCTCGTCCTTGTTGCTGAATTCCTTGAAGCGGGATGAGATGGAGTAGAAGTGAGCATCTTGGCTTGTCTGGAGGCCTGCACAAAAATAATAACATCTTAATCAGAGATCTACAATAATACAAAACACTTCAAAAACTCCACTATCGTATATTTACACCAAAAAAAAAAAATTAAAAATAACAATCTGTAATATAATTTTGGAACTCAATCATAAATGTTCAAGGTGTGTGAACTCCACGGTATATGTATGTTTTAAACAAATTATGTACTAAGGGTTGTGTTTGAAATGCCTTGCATAATTTGCCTATTTAAGATGGCCCTGAGAAGTTATGTTGGGTATTAATCCCATTATAAGCATTTTACTAGGGTAGGTAGATGTTTTAGTGAGATGATGTGCATTTGGTTGTATGTAAATGGATAAATTAGGGATAATTGTCTTGTTTAAAAAAAAAAAAAAATCTATCATGCTACATCAGAAAAGATTTTGAAAAATCGTGCATCTTACATTTTCATTGTCAAGTATATTTTGCCTGAGGATTGAGATATTGTTTTATGATAGCTCTGAGATAAACTTTTTGGCCTACATATTTAGACACAGGCTAAATTATTTTGTGAATGAATCAAGTATACATACAATGTAAAAAATAATATATATTCTAAATATAATTAAATATAAAAACTGCCTTTCCTTAAACAATTATCCAATATATTCTGTTATCGTTACACTGTGCTCTATCCTTGTATGAATATTGCCTATATGCAAACTCAGAATCCAACAAGAGAATCATAACACTCACCCTTATCCTTCTCTGCATCACCATAAAATTTCCCAGCAGACAGCACAAACTTCCCATAGTCTGATTTGTGTTTTGATTCCAGCCATCGGCTCTTCCAGGCATCTGTAACAAGAGAGAACAATCACCCATATGTTAAACATAAGCCATGGATCCTTTGTGTATTAGCCAAATTGAATGGAATGGAACGTCACTTCACAAATGTTTTTCTCAACACTAAATGTGCAGATATTAATTATTATTTGTATTAAGAAAATGATTCAAATTTCATAACTGCAATATTCCACCTTACACAAAGAAACTGACTACACAAGAGTACTCTTCAAAAGTCTGAGATGCCTAACCACTTTGTTTAAAAGCATTTAACTCAGCAATAAGCATGGATTTGCTTAGGGAAATAAATAGGGAAATCGGGGGAAAAAAATTATGGATTAGTTCAAATCAAATGTTGACTGATAACTAAAACTTGCTTTCCTTAAGAACAGCCTTTGTAAGAGATTTTACAGTCATATGTAAGATCATTACTTATTGTGTCATTAATTATTGTAATTTTATAACCATAATTTACTTTGAAGTCTTCAAGAACTAGTAATATGTTCGTACATTCTCTGCGCATTTTATAGTTCGGGAAAGGGGGCACAAAATGTGGCCTATGTAAAAGAAATATAATGTGAACTTAAGTTAGCCGAATACGCCAGGTAATTTCTTGACACGTTGAACATGCTATTTGACTGTATGTGCAAAACTTTTCACTCTACTGTAAACACAGTGTAAGTGGTTATAGCCACATTTCCATGAACGCAATAGTGATCTGATGTTGCTGCTCCAGCTGATGCTCGGAGAAAGAAATGGCGGTGGTACCCATAGCTAATAAACCTCAGCAGGAATGATACACAAAGCTCGGATCTACAAGATATTTCCTCGTCGTAGGCATGCATTTTATGAATTTGTTGTACTGTGCATGTACACTAGTCTCTAATATTTGTACAGAAATGTGCACATTACCTCCGTCTTCAAACTGCTCTCGGAAATATACAGTCGATTCAGCTCTTATTAAGGCGAACGACGTGAACATGACGAGCAAAAACATTGTTGTCATGCTTTAAAATGTATGCTCTTAAAAAAGTACCGACTGACTACGGGCATCAGCTGGTGACTAGTACCGATATAACGCCTGGAAGCCGGCGATGTCCCGCTCACACGCTTTCCAACACCAACCTCCAGTTCTATCGTTCGCAAATCTTCTCCTCTCGCCTCGGAACAGATGGCCTGCGCTGATTGGTCGAGACACCGAGACTTCGGGCACTGATTGGTTTGAGGTGCTCTGACCAATCAACGAACTCTCTTTAAAATCGTGGGCGACCGAGGCGGCCAATACCCACTGACCACGCATTTAACAAATACGAAATATACAGAGCAACGGAGACAAGGAATCTCAGTAGTAAAGTCTGTATAAATGAGTGCTTCTTAAAATGGGATATCTTTTTACCATCCTATCATTTGAAAATAAAAATTAGTGATACATTTGTTTGAATTATATCAAGAAAAAAAGGAATAATTAATTAATAATAAACCTGAACTTATATATAATTTAAATATTTTTTAAATGTTATTCCCAAAACACAGTTTTTAACATGACAAGACTATAAACAGGTCCTGTTAAATTATATTAAGTAAACATTATTTACCATGAAATGTATATGGTCACTGACTTATACTTGCAGTCATCTGGAGCAGATGCAGCCGAACAGTGATTCTGGCATTTCACTGGATCATTCATTCATTCAGGTTTTTTTTTTTTTTTGGCTCTATACTGTTATCCCTTGGAGCAAGACAATAACAGACTCTGAATGGGGTGCCAGTCCTTCACAGGGCATCACGCATGCACACAGTCAGTCACACACTCAAACTTTTGGACATTTTGAGTCGCCAATTCAACTATCAAAATGTGTTTTTCAACTGTGGGTAGACACCTGAACACTGGGAGGAATTCCATATAGACACAGGGAGAACACACCAAACTCCTCACAGACAGCGACCCAAGATTATGTTCTGACCCAAAACCTCAAAACCTGCAATGTCTTTATCATCACCAATTTTTTGTTGGTGGTGACAAGTTTTCACTTTTTCATGAAAGATGTTAGATTTACAAGTCAACAGCTGCTATAAGATGTACTCTACATGTGAAGAATGTGAATCATTCACTGATTGATTGTAAAATACTGGCATGATGGCATAAATAATAGTGAAATTGACCCAACTTACTGTATGATCAAGAAGAATGTATGATTATATTACTCACATTTCCAGACATCAAAAAGTCACATTTCTCTCATGGATGATATGTGTTCACTAAGAGTTTAAATGTTCTAAACTAGAGCTAATATAGGAGATTACACAAAGATAAAATATATGCAAGAATTAAGTATATGCATAAGATATTTTTAAATTCTGAAGTGCAAATAAACGCTAAAATAAAGGATTATGCAGAAGAAGAAACTTCCTGGGGGAAATAGTTGCATATTTAATTTTTAGTTAATGCTTTATGTGTTACCTTGACCTAAAGAGCAGGGATGTTTTCCATAAGAATTAAAGTATTTTTGTGAGTATTTGTCCATTTTAATTACAATTTTCAGTTTGTGCTTTTAGTCTTAGTAGAATGCAACACTGACATTTTAAAATGTGACAACTTGGTGTTTGCATGTGACAACAGAATAATTTAAGAGATGAAACACTTGAACTGTGTTCTCCCTGTGTCCACGTGGTTTTCCTCTGGGTGCTCCGGTTTCCTCCCACAGTCCAAAAACACACGTTGGTAGGTGGATTGGTGACTCAAAAGTGTCCGTAGGTGTGAATGCGTGTGTGTTTATGTTGCCCTGTGAAGGACTGGCGCCCCCTCCAGGGTGTATTCCCGCCTTGTGCCCAATGATTCCAGGTAGGCTCTGGACCCACCGCGAACCTGAACTGGATAAGCAGTTACAGATAATGAATGAATGAATTCTGCTATTTGCGGACGATGTTGTTCTTCTGGCTTCCTCATGTGGGGGCCTCCAGCGTTCACTTGAACAGTTTGCAGCCGAGTGTGAAACAGTCAGTATGTGTATCAGCACCTCCAAATCAGAGGCCATGGTTATCTCCCGGAAACAAGTGGCATGCTCCCTTCAAGTAGGGGGTAAGGACCTTCCCCACGTGTAGGGGCTCCAGTATCTCAGGATCTTGTTCATGTTAATGAGAAGAGGGATCATAAGGGTGACCGTAGGTTAGGTGCAGAGTTTGCAGTAATGCGGTCACTGTACCAGACTATCATGGTGAAGAGAGAGTTGAGCCATAAAGCAAAGCTCTCAATTTACCAGTCAATCTACATACCCACTCTCACCTATGGTCATGAGCTCTGGGTAATGACTGAAAGAACGAGATGGCAGATACAAGCGGCCAAATTTTCTTAGACGGGTTGCTGGGTGAACTCTCCATGATCGTGTGAGGAGCTCAGTGATTATGGGAAAGGAAGACACAAAAATGTACACTAAACTGTATCAACTCTCAAAACATTTTATATTATTTGGAGCAGTTAAATTTTATTAATTCACAAAAGTTTTAGCACTTTCAGCTGGTGAATTACATGATATGAAAAAAATGATACTGACACAAATGTCTAAAACCTAATCAAAGTATTTAAAAATGTTCACAATACACATAGGAATGACAAATTAATTATGGACAACAAATTCTTGTATATACATATACAACTATATTTTAACAAAAAAAAGCATTCAAATTAAAATGTATGATGTTAAATATATATATTTTTATCCAGAAGAAGCTTGCCATAGGTCCTATCCAAAGTTTCTGAACAAACCAATGCACTTTCATCTAGAATATACAAGTAACATTTCTTTCCACTGCAGCATATTTCAGTGGCAATAATAAAAAAAAATGCCAACACTTCTGTGCAATTTTATTACAAACTGAATACAATGTAATAAAATAAATGTGCAAATCTGAATGAAAAACAAAGTTTAAAAGTGTAACTGTAACACCTAAATACAGGTGTTACTGGCTCTCTTTTTCCAGTTTAATAGCATATGCTGAAACTGATAAAGAAAAACAATAAACAAATCGAGAATAGATACCACAATAGCAGTGCAGTAAAATGTAAATCGACAGCACATGAAAATCCATTGTCTTTCCACTATAATCGCTGTGTTTACTCACACATCAGCACTTTAAAGTCAGAAATAGAGGGAAAAAATGGAAAAAGGCAAATTAAATAGGTAAACAAAGATACGTCCAAAAAAAAAAAATCCCAAAACTAAAGGAAAATGCATTCATTTACCAGCACATAATTTAATGTAAACCTTGTCCTGTTAGGTGGGAAATAGGGTTTTTTTTATGACCAGAAGAAGTTACAAATAACTATATAAGTTATTTTGGTTACAAAATCATTGAAGGGCTGAGTGGTGATGAGCACCAATCCCCTGTGTCCCATCTCAGCAGGAGATGGAATAAATTCCTGTTGCATGTTCTCCGATATGCACCTGATATAATAAATAAACAGAAATGATCAGATTAAGATCCTTGTTGTTTCTCAATAAACATAAGCTTTCAAGTATGTCATAGTTTTTCATCTGGAGTCATATGGAGACTGCGTTAGTCTGTTAAGGTAAAAAGAAGTTGATCCGTTGAGGAATGGATTTACAGCCTTGAGCAGAGAAGAGTTTTTCTTCTTTGGGAACATAAAGCATGGCTTTAGCCACCTCATCCAGGGTGGCCTCGTCTGGCTCTACACCGCGGGCAGCATAGGCATCCCGAGCACACAGTTTCACATGACGATACTCCAGTGGCAAGAATGGCACAAAGAAGTCAATCAGGTGCCCTGACATGAGTTCGCTCTGGGCAAATCCCCCTATAGAAGAGAGAGAGAGAGAGAGAGAGAGAGAGAGAGAGAGAGAGACTGGTTAAAGCACAAGCTAATGTGTTCTATGTAGAAGGTTTGTTTAATTATTTTTACACTTATACATAAAAGTTGAGCATATTGATAAAAGATATGATAAAAGTGGAGCAGGTACCTTCAGCATCCATTAACTCAGATCTCAGTCGATGTTCCAGATCCTCCATTCCGATATCCTCTCTGTTCTGTCCAGAGTGCCAAAAGTCGAGTGCTACTTCATTGATAGAAGCACCCCCAATATTGCTACAGAAAACAATTAAATTACTACCTGCAAGTGCTGTAATGGATATTTTGGAGGTTCTTCATGTGACCGTGTTTCATAAAGGTTTTGCACAGATACACTATTGTTCAACATAAATCACAAATTTTTCTTCTAGTTCCTTCCATATACATACTTTTCTAACTGTGTGCATTTTTGGTAGATAATTAAGACACACCCACCTGAGGAACAGGAATATAGCTCTCCGGTAGCTGACCCCATCCACATTATCATAGTGGTCCATGTAGGGCTTGATTGCATCTATAAGACCAGGGTGCAGTTTCTCTGCCTCGTCAAAAATGAAGAGAGTCTGTGGGCAGCGTAGTACCATGTCTCTAATAGCCTCTCTCAGCTGGCCCTGAAAACATGAAATATGACTAAGGATTTTTTTCATATTGTAACCCAGTGATTTAAATACTGTTGGGATCTTTACCAGAGAGGAAACAACAAAAAAAACTTTAACTATTTAATACTTTAACCTTAAAAAGGCTTTAGTTGAATACTTTTGAACCAATTAATGATAGTGTGCATGTCATTATATTTTAATCATAATCAAATTTCAGGAAAGATTTTGTAGAAGTAACTGGTTGAAAATGCATTGAATTATTCATATACTGACAAAAGTCTGATTTTAAAATGCAAAGACAAATTAGGCTGAAATTACATACAAACTAAATAAGCTCAAAAACATTTTAAAAAATGACACATACTTTGCCATAATTTATTGGAGATGATAACTTTCCTTGTTTTTTTTTTTTTTTTTTTAAGTGAACTATGATTCTACACATTATAGCCTAAATTGCAAAGAAATAAACGTTGATATATTGTGGTTTAATTTTTTAGTCATGCATTGGAATTATAATGAACAATTCTTAAATGTCCACTTATAAAACACAAACACTGTGGGCACTTGCTTGTTACGTGAGGTTTACATGGTATCCAAGTCAGTTGCAAAACTGTATCAAGAGATGAGGCAATTTACAAATTATTTATTGAATAAGTGAGATCTGGACAACTGCCTGGAAGTATACATTTTTTTTACTAGCTAAATTATCTGTTTTATGACACTGTGCTTACTTGTTCATGAAGCATTCAAATTATTAATAAGTAATTAATTCAGTACAAAAAAAACGTAAAGGTCAAAACATATGCCCATGCCAAGTACTCTCTTTACCTTGTACACCTCCAGCAGTCTTGCATGTGGAAAATGAAATGGGGCAATGAAAAGCCGCACACACTCGCTTTTCACTCCATCCCGGTACAGATTGTCCGCCACCATCCGGGCCACAAAGTTTTTCCCCGTGCCAGACCAGCCATGGAAGGAGAGAGTCAGAGGCTTGTTGGACTCTGGGTTACTTATAAAGCCTTGGATTGCTTTCAGAACCACAGACTGAGCCAGGTGCTGTCCATGAAGTTTTAGCTGCAGATCTCGCTCTAGACCTAAGCATGCACCCAAGTTTTGAAAAATATTGTCAAAAATATACATCAGAATCTACAATTATGAGCCTATTTAATCCTTGAACTTACAAAATAATTAAAATTTTTACTATTGACATAAAGATGTTAAAGTCATTAATAATGATTACTTAAACATTAATATACATTTCAGATTAATAATAAACTTTGGTAAAAGAAATGGATAACAAGAGTCTAAACAGAAAAAAAATGAGATTGTATTTATCACATTTCAAGGTACAATGTATTTTTGGAGAGCCGAGACACGGAAATATACTGTTAGAGAATATTTCTAATGGTTTATGCTCATGATTTAATGTGCACATAGATTGTTTTGGATGGCACTTTTTTATGTTTCAAATATCCTTTAATTATACACTGAAGTTTACCTCTTTTACTTGAATCACTGGAACATATTTACACATCAACTGTTGAATTACACATAGAAAAGTAAAAAATTAAATAAAACTTAATAAATTAAATTTGTTTAATGTGCAACTATTTGTCATTGTACAATGAAATGTGTCTTCCACATTTAACCTATCTGTAGCAGTGAACACACAAGTTCCACATTTTGTTGACACTGAAACTTTCTTTTTACCTGTAAGGTTATTAATAATTCTGCAATCTCCTGAATCACAGCATTGTCCCAGGCTGCAGTACCAGGCAGTCATTGTGCCAATGTAATCTTGAGAAAACCATGACCAAATGTTTCCAGTAGGCACTGAAGACAGATCAAAGTTTAGTATGAAAATCTAAAACATTGGACATTAGAAAGACCACAGTAGGCAGCTGTCCTTAACTAGTTTCAGATATTCTGGTCTGGATTTCAGTGGTCATAAGCAAAATTACTGTTAATCTCTCCTTGTCTTGGAAATAGTACCACCTTCCTAGAATATCAGCCTTAAAAATAATAATAATAATAATAATGATGATCATCAGTAACTTGGCTTCGACAAGCTAAATTATTAATTGTGGTCTCTCTATCTCAGGGGTCAGCAACCTTTACCAACCAAAGAGCCATTTGGACCCGTTTCACACAGTAAAGAAAACACTGGGAGCCACAAAAAACTTTTGAAATTTTACATGAAATACACTGCATATAACAGGGTTGTTGTTTTTTTGCGCCTTTGTGCTATGTATAAACAAACTATAGTGTGTTACATTTATGAAATTAATGAACGACTGCAGAAAAATGAAATAACATTTCTGCATGCAACAAAAATGTTTAACTCCGAAAAAAAACCGTTGGGTTGACGGTTAAGAAAAATACTCAATGTCTATTTGAGTCCTTGTAGTAATGAGAAAAAAAAAAGCCGAACTTAAATTATCCACTGGCAGCAAATAAAAATGCTGTCCTCTCTCTGCGTGCAGTCAGCTGCCAAAAAGTTCAAGAAAACGCACACTGGCGGGTGTCGCACGTTTGAATTTGTGACGTGTATTAAGAGCGACAAAATATTTTAAATATTAAAATATTTTAGATGTTACAAGATCGCCATAATCTTCACAGAATCTTTCGTCACGTACATTTTGAAAATTAAAAAAAACTAAAATAAAATACATTTTAATTAAATACTCAGCAATTATTTTCAAAAGCTGAATCGCATCAGAGGGATCAAAGAACCGCGGGTTGCCGACCCCTGCTCTATCTGAAAGCAAGATGCCACTGTTACTTCCAAACACACCAGTATTTGACTACTTTATTTCTTAGGTTTATGACGTAAAATAAACTAGCCATCTGAATTTGCCCAATTGAGATTCCCTATTTTTGGAACACAGATCTGAGGCAAAATGCTCAGCCATGCAGAAGACTGCTTTTTCGGGACATCATATAAAATTCTAACGCACCCCACGGGCATATTAATAGAAAAAATAAACATTCACCCTTCATTACAACACTCTCATACAGGATTTTCTCATCATATGGCGACATGTTAACATGTCATATTGTAACCCATTCAAGATGAATGCAGGTTCCCAGTGCTGAATAGCTCGACAAAATATACCCAACCCAAATATACTTTCAAATGTATATTATACGCGTACCTTGTTGGCTGGCATCGTCCTGGTTGGGCTGGCACTCACCCTCCCACACATGGCAGTAGAGGTAATTAAAGTAATAAGTGGAAACATTAGAAATACTGCCAAACTGAAAGAAATCCGCTCTAACCGACACCACCAGGAGTGCGGACACAACTAATGAGACAATCATCAGGAGCGGCGGGAACGTTGCTTGTCTAATAAAATGAGAAACGATTTAGTGGCGTTTATCCCGTCCATCCAGTCCCCCTGACAGGCCTGCGCTAGTCTAACACCGGACAACCCGCTTCCAGTGTAAACACCACGACGTGCTGACGACACATCCGCCATCCCACGTAACCGAGAAGGGTTAGCTATCTCCGCAGGCCAACCGCCCACTTACTGTGTCTACCCATTACGTTTGTATAGAGCGAGATTACTGACATTCTGTAAACTCGTTGAGCTTGACTTGCTCGATTTAATGTTGTTTCTGTGCTCTCGCATAAAAGACGGTGATCTCACGCCATACCTTTGCCACATTCTGCATACATAGATCACGTGAGCTCCACGTGCAAGCTACCGTGTAATCAAGAATACAGCACAGAAGGTTCAATTGCGGTCATGAAAGGACAGGTCATTTTGTGAACTTCACACCAAACATTTCACTTATTTCGTGTTAGTAGCAAAACTACCGCACTGATTGATAGAAGCCCACCAGCAATGGTTGTATGCTAACTGTAAATGCCACCCAATACCCTTCATTATTAACAAGCGAGGAAAAGACACCAGAAGGCACTTTGTTGTCAAGCAGTTTTATTGAATGTAACAGATTGTAAAGTAAAGAACTCCATCCACACAAACAAGCTGTATTGGTTCTACTCCTCAAAAGCGGCCTCCTTCAGGGTTCTCTGGAGACAATTAGCAAGATTGTTGCTAAATGCAGTCCACACGTTGACGTCTTTAGTCTGGGTCACTGGAACATAAGAAAAGAGTCTAGTTAGACACATCCACAACTAGATTAAGTTTCAGTAAATAACAGCTACCTCAGAAAGAAATGGAACGGTAAAGGAGTATAATCAGTAGGACTCATTTGGCAGAATCGCTTCATCACAGGTTGCAGGTTCAAAATAAACACTTGAGTTGTTAGCCTCTCACCTTCATCACAGTAGTGTCCCATCGCAGCAGTCTCATCTAAATAAACAGAACAAAATTAGCTAAATAATGTCACTTATTCATAGCATGTTGAAAACATGGGTTCATCAGCAAGATTTTGTCCACATTAGTGTTCAGGTCAGACATTTGTACAAGGAAAAACCATCACTGAACCCAAATTGAGAACCAGAAATTTAGTAAACCCCTTTACCCATGTAGCTGAAGTAACCAAGCATCCTAGGATCTAGCTGGAGTCACCTGTCAACGAGCAGATTCCTGTTAGAACAAAAATAACGCCATGAAGCCCAATATTAACCCTTAAAGACCACATCAGCCAGAGCTAATATCCAAATTCCACGGGAATGTCAATGGATACGAGATCGTCATCATGGTCAATGGTAAAATATACCAAGTAGTGTTTAAATACTTACCACTTATGCACAATAACCCTAAAAAGGAAAATACATAAAATTAGACTACACATGTTTGACCGTGTATTAAAGTATGTCTCAAACTGGGATCAGCCTTCAAGTCTTAATGTCCTCAACAAGATCAGAGACCTGATTCTTATATCATCCTGTCCACATATAAATCAGCAATTGCCCTGACAGTGGGAGTACAAGTTACCCGCAGAGCTTCCATCCAGGGAAAATGCCAGAAGTACTTCTTCAGTTCTCCTACAGAGAGAGAAAGCTTTTAATGGCTAGAAAACACAAGACTAAACACACCAGACAAGCTTGATACATCAGCTAGGAGCGAAAGACATTGCTCTTTGTTCAACATGGAAGTTCTGCTGAACTATGCAGTCATCATTTGCATCTTAAAAAAAATTTCAAATTCAACTTCAAATTTCTCACCTTCAGAGATGTTAGCCATTTAGACTCCTGTAATAAGACAGTACATCATAAGAATCTACAATAGTATTGGTTT
Source organism: Hoplias malabaricus (assembly GCF_029633855.1). Lineage (NCBI taxonomy): Eukaryota > Metazoa > Chordata > Actinopteri > Characiformes > Erythrinidae > Hoplias > Hoplias malabaricus. Next base: position 29,978,662 of record NC_089813.1, on the reverse strand, counting down.
CCTCCTTGAGGATAGAATTACGATACATCAGCTAGGAGCGAAAGACAATGCTCTTTGTTCTACATGGAGATTCTGCTGAACTATGCAGTCATCATTTGCATCACTAAAATGACCATTAAACTTTTTTCATACTTACCATTTGGGCAACTTCACACTACTGCATCCCATCCCTTCCACAGGACACCTAAAACAAGAGTGAATTTTAGTACAAGACCAAAGTAAAGGAGAAACTATTTAGTGTCACTCCACTGTTTCAGTAGAAGTGCATCTTTCAGTCTAATTCAGAGAGATTCCCATTGTTTAAACAAATCATCATAAACAGCATCTGGAACAAAATTTAAATGCAATTGTAGTGATGTGAACTAATGCTTACCTGCTGACCAGACTGAGCCACCATCCTGGGGAAAGGAATGGTTGACAAGTTAATTCAAGAATTGCAATCCAGGATTTAAAAGCACTAACACTGTGCCTCAGATAAACATTAGGTGGTTGCAGTTTCATCAGCCTTTGGTCAAGAGTAGCAAATAATCGTCATCATAGGACACTGAACTAATACAATGGAAGAGACTACCCTGCCCCAACATACCTCACAGCAGGCACTACAGGCTTGGAGTTTCATTGTTAGACACTGCAAAAATGGAAAGAAACAGTTATACATGCTCTTAAATTGAGCTCAAATTAAATAAGCTCTGAAAAGCCTCAGAAAAGGTTATCAGAAATCACTTCTGTCCACTACTCTTATTCATTGTTCATCATGGGCTTTGATAAATACATCCAATTTAAAATGGACACATACCTCCTGAACCAGCCACCATGTGCCTCCCTGTATGAGGGGGAAGAAAAGGGAAAAATTCATTCATAAATATTGAAAAACCACCCATTAAACAGTTTACAAACAAGAAAGCCTCAGAATAAAACACTCAGAAACCACTTCTGACCACTACTCTTACACATTTGTATTCATCATAGGCTTTGATAAATACACCCAATTTAAAATGGACACATACCTCCTGAACCAGCCACCATGTGCCTCCCTGTATATGAGGGGGAAGAAAACAGAAAAATCCATTCATAAATATTGAAAAACCACCCATTAAACAGTTTACAAACAAGAAATAGCCTCAGAATAAAACACTCAGAAACCACTTCTGACCACTACTCTTACACATTTGTATTCATCATAGGCTTAAAATGAGTGGCGGTAAGGCAAACAATCCAGTTATTCTGCTTAACATGGGGTAGTTAGTTTTTTTTTAACCAAACCATAAACCTTGCAACAAGATACTCAAACTTGTTCCTTGGATTGATCCTACGAAATAGAGATCACTTACCATAACCTGGTCTAACACACAGGACCTCATCGCAAATCTGCAAGGAAACATAAGGCGTTAACCACGTGGCTCGCTCCCGAGACACAAGTTTTCGATAACTCCCACGCAAGCTCAGATATGTTGGCATTCATCAATCTTAGTCAGATGTCCCTACCAACATAATTATCCTCATATTTGCATGGAGGCTTGCAGATAACAAAAGAAGTGTTACAGAGTTTTGCTAGGCCTGAACTGACCACACGTGTTGCTAATGCTACACCAGCCCCAATACCTGGCTACAAAAAGCACTTTTTGTTCCTCCGTAAAAAATAAATAAAAATAAAAATACAGCCAATACAATAAAGAGGAGGCTAAAGCTAAACGTAAATCTCTACACCAACTTCAACAGACATTTATTCGCTCAAAGTAACTCACCTTCCTCTCCGGACCACAGCTGAATGAGGCCGAGAGACGGGCTCAGCGGAATTTATACCGGTCACCGCAATGAATCTTGGGAATATTTTCAAACGTAACATTTGAGCAGATGTGTGTAGCTTCCAGAAGATGGCGCCCAAAATCAACAAAATCACATCTTTTTTCTCCCCTGACATAAATATGTGATTTGTGTATCTTGCTCATACATTAAAAATATAAGTAGAAATCATTGAGCCATATCCTTAACACGAAATTCTATCTTCTTCGTTTTTTTTTTATGTTTTCTTTTGCTGTAAAATGGAATATGAAGCGTGATAATGCTGCTTTCGGGTGCTTGTCTGATCCACCCCCTGTACAAAACCATTATCCATTATCTGTAACCGCTTATCCAATTTAGGGTCGCGGGGGGTCCAGAGCCTACCTGGAATCATCGGGCGCAAGGCGGGAATACACCCTGGAGGGGACGCCAGTCCTTCACAGGGCCCCTGTACAAAACATGCCCCCAAAAAGTGATTTATCAACAACTAAACGCTTTTTGAGTACTAACAAATCTGATCATAATATTGGATTTTTATTTACAGAAAACACACATAATGAAACGATACAACTGCATATTTGCCATTTTCTCCATGGGAAGAGGTAAAATGTCGCAATATACGTCACATCCCGTAAACTCGTATATCATCTAGAATCCCGAGTTTACCAGTGGGATTATGTTCGCAGTTCGATGCAATTTACAAGTCGGAAAATGTATTTCTCAGTTTCCGACATCACTCGAACGCAGCTGCTAGCATATAGGCCTTAAAAGACTGGACGGGGATAATTCATCATGCAATATAATCATGTCCCACTCATATTTCTTAATTATTCATTCATTAATTCATTCTGAATTCAATTAGAAATATATCCATCGACTAGAGTAAATTGAATTTTGATTTCCAGTTAATGATAAATTAATCGGGGCGGCACGGTGGCGCAACAGGTAGTGTCGCAGTCACACAGCTCCAGGTTCGGGTGACTGTCTGTGAGAAGTTGATGTGTTCTCCCCGTGTCCGCGTGGGTTTACTCCGGGTGTTCCGGTTTCCTCCCACAGTCCAAAAACACACGTTGATAGGTGGATTGGCGACTCAAAAGTGTGTGTGGTGCCCCTTCCAGGGTGTATTCCCGCCTTGCGCCCAATGATTTTAGGTAGGCTCTGGACCCACCGCGACCCTGAACTGGTTACAGATGATGAATGAATGATAAATTAATCGTACTTATGGGTTTTATCAGTGTGCACCAGTAAAATTCAGTTCTCAGATTTTCCCCTTAAATAATTTAAAGCATCATTGCCCAGATAACAGGGAACGTTCCCATGAATTTGGCTAACGTTATGTAAAGGTTGTCCTAATATCTGAAGCAAACTTTCTTACAGTAACGTCAATGGAACATTCCGTAAACGTTACTTGACCTTCACTGACAGCGAGCATCAGTCCACTGGCATAAAAAGGCTGGCACACCACTGCTGGTCCACCATCAGACCACTCAGATTACTGTCCTGTGTACAGGATATATCTAATTTTTAATCACCTCAAACAGATTTTAAATTCACAGAGACATTTATTCTGGAAAACAAACCAATACAAATATTACCAACAACTATGAGAGATATAATAATGAGTATAAGCCTGATATAAAATGATTAAACTAAAAATGTTGACACTGTGCTGGATTACAATTATTTACTAATCCTATTTATAAAGGATAACAAAAGAACCTAATGAAGGAAAAAATGTAAATGGGACTGTGAATGGAAAAGTGGCATTTTGTATAAAATACTATTTAATCACCAGCGGTCCGCCCAGAAAACGCTGTGCAAAACACTAGTGGACCTCCAACATTGCCCTCAGTGGGCCAGTGTTCCGCCATTTCCTGCTGTCAGGGTTGATAATGGTTTTCCTAATGTTAGTCTGAAATGTTCCAGGTGAAAGTTACATGAACATACTTGGAGTATATGTATGGTATTCTTTAGACACATATTAGGAAAGAAAAACCTGTTTAACATCAATGTTTGAGATTAACATACAACGTTAAAAGATGTGGATCCATTGATTGTGTTCAAGAACATGGACTTTTTTTTGTCTTATATTTAAATCAAGAATATTTTAAGATAATCTATTACTTTTTATGATTTACTTACATAATCTTTTACTTTTTCCGAACTTTTCCAAACAGAAATTTCATAACAACTGCATGAAAAGCTGCTTTTAGGAGAAATAACATTTTTTACAGCCCATTTTGAGCTGTGACCATAATTGCTTGTATCCGTAAGTATATCTCAAGTATTACATGTCCAATATCGACAATCAAGGTACCAAATTAAAGCTTTTAAGTCTCTGCTTTTCATGCTAAAATTTGGCTCAGTGCCACATAAACATATTGAATTCTTCCATGTGCCAGATAAGTTAACTAGGCTGGTTAAAGCATACTTTGAGGATGACCCACCACTCTCCAACTTTGAACTATGTCTCTCAAAAATCAGGCCCTGGATAACACACAATTCACTGATACTTAATAGTAATAAAACTGATCTAATCCTCATTGGCTTCAAATCTACCCTCAGTAAAACTGGCTCCATCACACTCAGGTTTCATTCCCATGTTAGTTCCATCATAAAAATTTCATTCTTTCACCTTCGCAACATTGCTAAAATCCATCCTTCTCTTTCCTAGTCTGCCTCCTCAATTTTCCTCATCCATGCATTGATCTCCAGCCATCTTGACTATTGTAACTCTCTTCTGCTTAGCATTAGCTCCTCACTACTTTATAACCTCCAAATGGTCCAGAACTCTGCTGCCCGTCTCCTCACCCACACCCAGTCCCACCACTGCATCACCCCAGTTCTCAAAAACCTCCATTGGCTTCCTGCTAAATATCATATTCAGTTCAAAATCCTCCTTCTCACCTATCTCCCTCTTACTTATCGGACCGTCTTCAACTTTACACACCTATTCGCATTCTCACGTCTTCTTCAGCTGGTTTACTCACCATTCCCCTTTCCAAGCTGCATAGTCTTGGGGACAGAGCCTTCTCCAGACATGCCCCACGCCTCTGGAACTCCCTCCTTCCAGAAATTCAACAGTCAACATCTCTATCTCTATTCAAATCCAATCTTAAAACACACCTACAGACACATTTGAGTCACCAATCTACCTACCAACGTGTGTTTTTGGACTGTGGTAGGAAACCAGAGTACCCGGAGGAAACTATTATGTGTTATGTAGCATTATTTGTTGTTTATTTGATTGTTGGATGTGATTGTCTTTAAGTGTTCATCTCATTGTAAACATCGTCTTTGGGTTCCTGAAATGAGCTTTAAAAATGCCATTTATTATTATTATTATAAGTTATTCATTTTCAAGCTGTTTTCTGTAATGTAGCACCATTTCTCCACTTAACACGCAAGTGCGTGGCAGCGGGCAAAAACACTCATTGCTTGTAACCGTAAGTATATCTCAAGTATTACAGGTCCAATATCGACAGTCAAGGTACCAAATTAAAGCTTTTAAGTCTCTGCTTTTCATGCTAATACATTTGGCTCAGTGCCACAAACTTATTGAATTCTTCCATGTGCCAGATAAGTTAACTAGGCTTGTTAAAGCATACTTTGAGGATATTCAGTTTTGCTTTAGTACAGGGGAATTTGTTACATCATGGCAGCGATTAGAAATAGGTATAATGGCTGGATGTATGATTTCACCATTAGCATTTACAATAGCACTGGAGGTAGTAATTAGGGCCTCTAAGTGTGTCGTAGTCGGGGGAAAGGTTGCATGACAGTACTCAGCTTCCCCCAAATAGGGTTTACATGGATGACTACACTAATGACTACTGTGCCTTGCACACAGAGGTTGCTGGAGATATTAAAGATATTAAAGTAAAGTTGGCTAGGCTGAAAGTTAAACCAAGCAAGTCTAGAAGTCTGTTGATTGTCAAGGAAAAACTTGTGCAAGAAAAGTTTTTGATGGAAGGAGAAATGATCCCTACAGTGCTGGAGAGACCAGTAAATAGTTTAGGTAGATGGTATAGTGCGGCATTAAAAAAAATCAGAACAAGTTGTGGGATTAAAAGCTGAACTGGTGGAGGCTGTTAAAAACATTGATAGATTGTGTCTCCCAGGGAAGTTGAAATTGTGTTTTACTGCCTCGTATTAGGTGGCCATTGACAGTTTATGATGTTTCAATCACAGAAGTAAAGAGGATGGAAAGTGTTATAAACAAGGCCATAAAGAAGTGCCTAGGGGTGCTGCAGTGTTTAAGTAGCATGGCATGGATGTAGTGGTAAAAGCAGCAGAGCCAATCACAAAAACAGGAAGGAAGTAGAATCTGAAAGTGGCTATGCAGGTAGCCAGGAGCGCATTAGAATTAAGGAATGTGATTGGCCAAGTACAATGCAGAAGAGCAGGCCTTGGGTCAGTTGATTCTTGGAAAAGTTTTAGTCAGGCCAGGAAGAGGAGGAAGAGGAGGCACGGTGTGCAACAGCAGCATCACAGGCAAAACGTGAGGGGGAATGTTCTTGCGCAGGCTACAAATATTGGTAGATGGGGTGAAACACAAGATTGGAAATTGCTGGTGGACGTATAAAAAAAGCTGCAGGTCCCAGAGTGCATTGTGTTAACTACACTGAGGCCAGACATGGTGCTGTACTCATAGAAAACGAATAGTTAATTTAATTGAGTTAACGGTTCCATTTGAGGATGCAGTAGATAAAGCATTCAAAACGAAGAAGCTAAAGGTGAGAAGACGGCTGAGGTGAGGAAATATGGGTGGCAGGCACATGTAAAACCAATGGAGAAAATTATTAGAGGATTTGTAGCCAAATCGGCCACATCCCTGCTTGTGCAGTTTGGCATCAGGGGGCGGAAACTAAGGGGAGTAGTGAAGGAGTTATGAGAAACAGCTGGAAGGCCTAGTCAGTGGTTGTGGATAAGGAGAGCACATATTACTTAGGGAAACGCACTGTAGAGATGCTATTGAGATTGTTGGTGATGTAGCATGTAAGGTTCACATGGAACTAGTGGCATTGAGCATACATTAACGGTGCCAGTGGGGCTAGGTACAGCCTTAGTCTCCAGGGAGGCCAGTGTGGATTTACAGTTGATAATGGTAAAGGGTAAGGTAGGACTGTAAGGCTGGCTTGGAGGGTGGTGGGTCTCAGACATTAGACTAATTCATTGAAAAACCAACAAGAGGAGGTGCCTGCCAGATGACCCCTGTGAAGAGCTAATGGGCTGGGCTCAATGAATAACCGTAGTTGTTAAGGGTAGCTAGTTGCTGATCTGATCATTAATGGCTACAGCAACCTTAGTGTTGAGGTGTAGGATTCAACAGGAGTTTTGGTGGCTGCAGGTAGGAAGAGAGAGTGTGTGGTGGGTCCTATGTGAAGCTCTAATGTCTAATGGATTGGCATATTTTACATCTTATCTTGTGTATGATTATAATTACATCTGTGGCAGTGAACACACACACACACACACTAGTGAACTAGAGGCTGTGAACACACACCCAGAGCATTGAGCAGCCATCCCCTGCGCCTGAGGGTTCAGTGCCTTGCTCAAGTGAACTTCAGTCATGGATGTTCATGCTGGTCCTGGGGATTGAACCGGCAACATTCCGGTATCAAGCCTGGTCACCTAACCATTAGGCGAAGGCTGCCTAAAAGTAGGAATAAAAGCCAAAAGTACGTTTTTCCAAACTTAAGATAAACTATTAAAAGAACACAGGAGCTACCAAATTATGTTCTTGCTAAATTCTTCAGTTATGTCATTTGCATTGCTCTTTAAACTTGTGCTATACAGTACAACCTTATCCCAAGCGAGTAATTTAGTCATGAATAAAGAAAGAATAAGAAGTCACAGACACCCCTTGCACACTGACTACTTGTAGGTCAAAAACTGCAATATAACTTCAAGAAACTTTTGTGTTTTATTTACTTGGGTAAACAGTGTTTTATTTGAACTGATAAACACGAAGAAATGCTTAATAAACCTGTTTGTTTGCTTTGCAGGTGGAGCATACAGAGACCCCTCTAAAAAGTATGGATTTTTGACTTCATTTAAATGTGATGATGATGATAATAATAATAAACATTTTTAAATTCATTAAGTTTGGACTGATTTTACCTCAGTGTGTCATGATCATAGCAGTTGAGTATTATCATTATTGAATTAGATCACCATAGCATTTTTTTTAACAAATGGGAATGTTAAAGAGACATTAACATAACTACACACTGCTGACTGTTCCTTGTATCTGACACAAGGTGCAAAAAAACAAAATCACTGCTCTACTGCAGTGCACAAAAGTAGTACATTCTACTAAATTGCTATGAGTGAATAAGAAAACAAGAAAACTGGAACTATAAACCTTCAAAAAACATTAAATTGTCTGCGAAAACAATGATGAGATAATATTCTGGGGAAAAATGTTCTGGAAACTTTAAGAAAATTTGACTTTTTTCACTTTCAGGGAATATCTCCAAAGCAGCATTAGAAAAACTGGACAAATTCACGTTGAGGGAACCTTCCCGTGCAAAGTTCCCAACAACTAAAACATTAGAACATTATGAGAACGTCTAAACAGAATTTGCAATGTTCCTAGAATGTTAAATTATTGGTGTAAATAAGGTTGCGGTAACGTTCCCAGAAAGTTTTTGTAACTTTAAGAAAATGTTCTGAGAACGTTAAATAACCTGGAGAAATTCACATTGAAAGTGAACATTTCAGTGCACCATTCCCACAACCAAAATGAGAATGTAATTTTGTTAGCTGGGTGTTCACTAAAACTGCATTTTTTAAGCAATGTTTCTATGGTTCACATAGGCAGGTCAAGGAAGGTTAACATTTCCATGCTATATCAAACCATTTCTTCCCCTCAGGTAATTAAAATCCTACAACATTCTTTATTGAAATTACATATTTAAATGTTATATTTATATAATTTCTTCCAGTGCCTTAAAGATGTATTTCACGATTGTAATCAAAAACGTTTTAGAAAATTCATAAGATTCCTTATCATTTCTTAGCTCTCAAGTCTGTTTGCATGCTGGAAACCTAATGTTTCAAAAGATAAACAAAGTTGCTTGGTCAGCCAGGCTTCCTTTCTCTATATTTATGTAGGAACCCACTCTAAATTTATAAGGCTGCTAACGGCATGAAGTCAGCTCAGACCGAAAGTGCTATAAACAACTTAAGTTACAAATGAGTTTGGTAAGCCAAATGGTTAATAAAAACTTAGACAAGTTAAACTTCAGCCACATAAAAACAACAGTAGTTTTTCTCCCCAAACATACTGTTCAACCTTAAAAGACGTGGAGCTTATGAACGAAACAAACCAGAGAGAACAGCTTCCCCACAATCATAGATGTAGCCTTTAAAAAATGGTTAGACTCTAGACAATCTTTCAGCATGCATGAAATGTGCAACAAGTCCCAGCCTCTATTTCTACTTATTTTTCACTAATATCTTGCAGCTCAAGTGCTCTGAATTAAAAGTAAACAGGATTGGTTCCTTAGGTACATGAGATAAGTTTTATCTGTCTGAGATAAGTTTGACACTGTCTTTGGAACACTGCTGTTTCAAAGCTGAAAAAAATGGCAAGTCATTATACTGACAGCTTAATTGATTTCTACTACGGTATATAAAACATTAGAATTTATTTTCACTTATAATATAAAATGTCTCAAAATAAAATAGCAGTCCCCTGTGAAGTTGTCCCTCCCCCTTGTTATTTAGCTTTAAAATGTGACTATGTGTATCATTCATTCATTATCTGTAACCGCTTATCCAGTTCAGGGTCTTGGTGGGTCCAGAGCCTACCTGGAATCAATGGGCGCAAGGCAGGAATACACCCTGGAGGGGGCGCCAGTCCTTCAAAGGGCAACACACACACACACACACCCTACGGACACTTTTGAGTCACCAATCCATCTACCAACATGTGTTTGGTGACTGTGGGAGGAAACCGGAGCACCTGGAGGAAACCCACACGGACATGATGAGAACACACCAACTCCTCACAGACAGTCACCCGGAGCAGGAATCGAATCCACAGCCTCCAGGCCCCCGGAGCTGTGTGACTGCGACACTACCTGCTGCACTACCATGCCGCCGTGAGTTTATGTATGTACATAATTGAATTTATGAGTTACAAGTAACTTCCATGAAGAAATTTGCATCTAAAAGTTGAGAACATTTTTTCATTTCTTTTAAATTAAATTTACAAAATATTCTTCTTATAAAATTGAACCTTATAAAACATGATTTTTTTTTTTTAATAAAAATCATGTTTTAAGTACTAAATTTAGTTGGAAGTACTAAAATGTCACATGCCAATATCTGGAGTTTTAGCAAATTTTAACTGCACTGTTTAAGCAATGTTTTTTAAATATTTTAAATTATGTTTTAATTTAACTTTAAGTTATTTAATTTATTTATACTTAGCCATTTTCAGTAACAATGTATAAAGAATACTTTAGCTTTGTTGCAGCATTTGGGATAACAATAAATAAAGAGGTTTCAGTGTAACTTTCATACTAAAGAATCATAACACAAGCTGGTCTCACTGAGATTTAATATTATGGATTAATAAACAAGAAAACGGTACAATCAACATTATGTCCGGGGGAAATGCTGTGTGGACTCTTGCAATGCAGCGCTGCATGGCGTGAGATGCATATGTGACAAGGCCTCAATTTCAGATATATTTATGAAGAGAACATGAACGAAAAAGTGACTTTTTAATGAATCATTTTTAATCAGTTCTGATCAAATTTAACCCCACTTGAGACGGTAATAAGTCCCCATTAATTTACAATGTTTGTGAAAAATGTTGAATCCTCATAGCCTCCATTCTGCCCACATAATAACCAAGAATGCACAGCAGCAGAGTAATAATCCAAGGCTTGAGCCCAATGGCTTGACAGCAGCTTGTATTTAGCACTGGATAGCAAATCTAATTTATTCCTGTGGAATACTTAGGATGAAAGTGCACTTGATTCCAAATGGACAAATATATACATAATGTGAGTGGACGAGGGGCGAGCAATAGAATGTGTGTAGAGTGTGTGTGTGTCTGTGTAGGGAGAATATTATTATATCCTTTAATATAAGGATAACCATTCACTTAATTCTTGGCACATTGTTCAATATGTATTTCTGTCAACCTGGTCTAATTTCTAATAATATGTTTAAACTTTATTTTGAACTTTGCACTACAGACCTCTAGAACAGACCCCTAGAGTCTTGTCTGTGACTTAAGAGCCTATTATTAAATTATACACACAGATTTTTTTTTATTTGAATAAATTATGACTTTCACAATGTAGTATCACATATTCTTCATATTTCTTCCTCATTTTTGATTATTGCTTCCATTACTGGACCTCTTTCATCAGGTAAGCATAGCCTGATGCAAAATGTTTCAAAAAAGAGAAGAATGTTTTTTCTTCCATTTAATGTGTGGTAAAGAGGAATAAATGAATTAAATTTTCATTTACATAAATGTTAATCATTTTCAAGTTCATAATTTCAAATCATTACTATTGCCCAAGATACAGATAAAAAGAAAACACATTATATATATATATAGAGCTAGCTAGCTGAAGACAAGCCAACTTCTCCCATGTTGCATTTCTGACAATAAGGCCTTTTGAACATCAGAAGATACAGCCTTCAATCCTCAGTCACCCGATTCCCTGAGATACAGAACGCTGTTTTTTTTTCCAGTTTGTTCGATTGAAATACTTAGACTCCCTCCCTCCACAACAGCTCCTTTGCCCCAGTCACCTCTCCAAGTGGGAGAAAGAAAGCCTGTGGGAATGACCCAAAACAGAAGCATTTGTTTAGGTTGCTTAAGAGCAAGTTATAACCTCAGTGTCTTTCTGTGGTAGTGTATTTGTTTTCATTCTTGAAGGAATGGTGGATAGGTGGAAGTGGTGAGGTTGGCGAGACAGAAGTAATTTGTTTTTGATATTTATTTATATAGTTTTTGATTTTTTCTTATCATCATTCATTTAATAAATGCAAAGCTGTGTAAATGTCCATTCATAAGTCATTCCAAGGCTTTAGATGAAAGGTGAATTGTAAAAGAGTTCTTGAGTCCCAAGACTCTAATTTAAGAGAGGCTGTACTAGTGCCGTAGTGATGCCATTCTCTTCAGGAGTGGTTCATCATAAACCCAGCACTCGCCATCCTCATGGAACAACTGCAAGGAGAATAAAAAAATAAATAAAAAATAGCATTTAACACACAAATTTGGAAAAAAAAATTATTAGGCTTTTTCTTATTACATGCTCAGATTGATAATGTGTACATTCTGCTCTCAGCTTAACAAAGACATTTATTGTCACCAGGAAATTCAACAAAATATTCGACCTGATTTGTTGTTGTTGCACATGAATGGACAGACTATAGCATTTGCTGCTTATGTTGAAATGAGAAATAGAACAATATCATTATAACCCTGCATATGCTTCAGGTATATCTTCCAAGTATTAAAAAACACTTTTAATAACACTCACTCTAGTCTCCCACTGAACTTCCTTCTCCTTTCTCTCCCTAGCCTCAGCCCTCTGTTTCTCCTCCAGACGATGTTTGGCCTCTGTGGCTGCATCAATATCCTTCATCTTTAGGTTCATTGTCACATCCTTCCAGAGGCTGACAATCAGATGAAAAAACAGGTTTTTATAAGTGACAGCTGGACACACAATTCACCACCATTTCAGCTTATCTTAAGAAATGGCCTCATAACAATTATACATTTGTATCTATCTCTTCTTCATAGTAGTATCATTTTCATTATCATCCTGTGCATTTTTTTATTTCTCAAAATCACCTGAAGTTTTGGATTGGTCTTTATGAATATATAACATGCTGGAGATACTTGTGAGATGTAGGCATATAGGTGTATCACTGCTAGACATACAAGTTACCTACCGTCTGGACTCGTAATCTAACTGGTCCTCCAACTTCCGCACCTTCTTCTTTATAATACCCATTTTCTTTGTGTCAATGAACACAGAGTTTTCCTGTTACACATAAAAAAAGCATAGAACATATTTTAAACAGAGTCATAAGTGTATGGGTTCTGTTTCATGGACTCTGCCCAAGCACAGAAATAAGACATAAAGCTCAAGTAAAGGCTTGTAATGGTGTATCAAATATGATAAAATTATCATTTTGTACCTTGGCACAGGTACATAAATCAATAAATATATAAATGAATGAATGAATGATAAATACTTGATTGGCTTGGCTTTTTTAATCAATTCCATTCAAAAAGTGAAACCTATATATTATACTCATTCATTACACACAGACTGATATATTTTAAGTGTTTATTTCTTTTAATTTGATGATTATAACTGACAACTAATGTAAACCCCAAATTCAGTATCTCAGAAAATTTGAATATTGTGAAAAGGTTCAATATTGAAGACACTTGGTGCCACACTCTAATCAGCTAATTAACTCAAAACACCTGCAAAGGCCTTTAAATGGTCAGTGAGCAGTGCAATTCCATGCCACACTGCATTGCTGCAGTAATTCAGGCAAAAGGAGCCCCAACTAAGCATTGAGTGCTGTAAATGCTCATACTTTTCATGTTCATAATTTTCAGTTGGCCAGCATTTCTAAAAATCCTTTTTTTTGTATTGGTCTTAAGTAATATTCTAATTTTCTGAGATACTGAATTTGGGGTTTTCATTAGTTGTCAGTTATAATCATCCAATTAAAAGAAATAAACACTTGAAATATATCGGTCTGTGTGTAATGAACGAGTATAATATACAAGTTTCACTTTTTGAATAGAATTACTGAAATAAATCAACTTTTTCATGACATTCTAATTTTATGACCAACACCTATATATGTTAAATTACTCACACAATCCACAAATTACAATAATATTTTAATAATAATAATGAGCACTTATTATTAACATGAACTCTGTTGTCTTTCATTAGTATGAGGTGTACAAATACACTTTAAAATATTTAAACATAATTGTATTTTAAAATTTCAACATTCTCCCATTCATTTGTTATTTTATGGTAACTGTTGTGTAGTATTAAAAATGACCAGTGTCATTTTATTCGCCAAAAAATCCTAAAAACTGTGTACTCTGAAAACAGAAACCTGTGTGTTTTTATTGTCTTTACTCTGGTGACCATTAACATTTGGAAACACTATGTTAATAATTTCAATTTTGTTGCATGTACAACAGAAGAATAAGGGGTCAGATCTAAGGAACTTCACTGTTTTCAATCTTAAACCAAAAAAAAAAAAAAAAAGAGTAGAGTTAGTAGAATTACTTAAAACAAGACCCATCCTGGTTTATATAGCTTTTCTAAAGTAATATTGTTAAGCTGGATCTCTCTGTTTCGTCATGAAATTTTCACACAGTGTGAAGGACAGCTGTTGTGTTCAAATGATGTAGTAAAATTTGAATTGACAATAAATTATATATACACACACACAAAAGAGGAGAGATGAACACTACCTGACAAATAAATCAAAACTTAAATTATTTATAAATGGCTATTTACAAATGTATAAATGACTATATAGCAATAGTTAAACTATTGTTATAGTTAAACAATAGTTATAAACTATTGGATTATAAACTTGGATTTTAATCAGTCAAGTAAACTTTTCAGACTCACCCCAGATGCCAATTTTGCATACATCACTCCATTCCATTCTCCTTCAATGAAGTAGAATGATTTCTTATCATTGGGGCCACTACAACACAGCACAAGTTAAGTTAAAAACAGTCACCATTTTTTGAGTTATCAATAAGATAAATCATGGGTACTAATATTGACTCACAAAATATCTGCCGTTATTCTGTGTTTCTTCCCTCCATAAAATGGTTTAGTGTGGAACACTATGTTGGCACTGTAGCCAGATTTGGAGCAGGAAATATTGCACTCTCCACCAAGTTCAACCCATGGAACAGTCAGGATTGACCTGCAGGGATACACAAAGTGTAACAAATGACAATATTCCACTGAGACACGTAACTCTATCTTAAATTGACAGAGACGATGGCAAGACGGTAAATGCTGAGGCTCACCTGCCATAGCCATTGGGGAAAGTAAGAATGTAGTGCTCATCATGCTCTAGACAAGATACACAGCCTGCAGCAAAGAAGAGAAAGTAAACATAAATGTAGCTATAGAATGATGCTACTATTATTTTTGCCTGCTATTTCATTTTGGTCTTTTCATACCTTGGCCAATATTGTGTACACCAATAGACATTCCAAGGAACTTGGATTTGGTCCAGATGTGTGCATTGAACTGGATTTTTTTGCTAATACACTCAGCGTAGAATGCGGATACTAAAAGAGTGGAGACAAAAATTAAAATATGCAAAGCTTCAGAGACAAAACACCTGACTATTTCCAAATTGTAGTTCACTTGACTTGTTGGAAATACATGCAGCTTAAACATATTACTTAGACAATTGTTAAAAAAATCCAATAAACCCCTGCAACTCTGGCTCGGTTCATACATGACATTAAGAGTTATTTTGATAAATTATCTTCTATTTTCTGGGTCTTTCATTAAGAGTGATGTATTCTGTATATTTTAAATATATTTCTCATATGTTTTCCATTCCAATGTAAGACATTATAGGATATGTAATCTTGTCAGAAAGTAGTCCTGAAATGCGAATAATTTGAAAGTTATACATGGAGGGTGGTCTCTGACTTTTGCACAATACTGTATACATCTGATACATTTTGAGAGAACTGTGGTAATTTGTATGTATGGTCCTGGTCAAAAAAAAAAATCCTAAAAAAATGGCTTGCCATCTGGGCACTTTACCATCTGCATCTGCTTCTTAGTTCTATTGCACCTGGATGAACTCATCAGCTAATTACTGAGCCCTTCATTATCAGAAGCAGATGTGTTTGTGCAGGGTAAAACACATGTATGTACAAGTATGTTTTCAAAGAACTGGTACTCAATGTCAGTTAGAGGGGACATATAATGAAAAACCCACTTTCTCGGTTCACATAACATAATCCAACATCAATAATCTATTCACATTTGGTTCTAGTACAGACTTAAGATGGGGTATAATAAATTAACTTTGAATGATAAAACACAATACTCACTAGGGGGGTGGTGAGAAACCTGCTCGGCCACAAAAGACACGCTGTTCCTGCTGCAATACGACACTGGGCCATCTGACACAGGTTCCTGTACCTATACACACAGACATGCACATCTGGGTGAATCAGTTCTCTGTGAGAATTGAGAGCTTGAAACAGAAATGGTCACTTTCCACAGAATAATATGTAACTCCATTTTTATAGATTTTTAGTTTGCTGCATCATTTGAATACGCAGTACACACACACACGAGGAGAGATTACCTGACGTGTGTGTGTGTGTGTGTATATATATATATATATATATATATATATATATATATATATATATATATATATATATATATATATATATATATATATATTAAACATATATATTTAACACCATAAAATAATAATAATGTGCTAATCTTGGCAAAAGTTGCACCACATTTTATAGTTTGTTTTTATTAATTAATACATTAGACCTCTAATTACAAAAATAATTTGTGGACAAAATATGCAGAAAAACATCATAAAGTTTCTTTCCTATGGGGGAAGTCTTAAAATATTTTGACTAACAAAACACTTAATTTGACCAGTGGTGGTGTAGACTCTGCAGTTCTCTCTCATGTACAAACATGCTTACCATAGAAACTGGCTCCTCTGTTTCAGATGGCAGGTCCCAGTGGCAGTAGAACACTTCTCCCAGAATGGGGTTGTAGGGTTTTTTGGCAACAGATCCTTTCCGGCCAGCGTGAAAGGCTGAGAGATACCACTTCACCACATGCACCATGCGCTCCCTGGGGTCTGCCTGCTCTGCAATGCTGAGGACAAACAGACCATATCAAACATATAAAAACTCACAATGCTCAGAAAAATGCACCAATTTATATATGAGCATTGAAACTACAATACTCAATCCAGTGTGCAAAGCACATACTGGCATGCATTGGAAAGAATAAGTCTATCATGAGAAATGTAAAAAGACCACTATATACATAAAAACAAACAAACAAACAAATAAAATAAAACACAATTCTGTCAAAAGCATTCAATAAAAGAAAAGAAAAGAAAACTTTATTGAAAAACTACAATATTTTTCGGTGTAATCTCTATCTTTACACCACGCAGTGATTTCAATGCTCATGACACATGCCTTTACATACCATCACCATGTCACTATTCTAGTAGAATTACTTAAAACAAGACCCATCCTGGTTTATATAGCTTTTCTAAAGTAATATTGTTAAGCTGGATCTCTCTGTTTACATCCAAGTACCTGAAAGTCATTGAAATGATTCTGAATATTTACATGTAACAATATAGTCTAAATAATCTAACAAACAAAAAATAAATGAATAAACTTCACTATATAACTAAATATACATATTCAGAATAATTTCCATCGCTAGCTATATATCGTCGCTGCCCAATCAAAAATATGTATCTCCCAAAATAGCAAATTTACAGAAGGAGGGAGATCAATGTAAAAAGATTTTATTCAGAATAATTTTGGAGCATTTCTATTGGTCCATTTGTCATGAAATTTTCACACAATGTGAAGGACAACTGTTGTGTTCAAATGATGTAGTAAAAGTTGAATTGACAATAAATTATATACACACACACACAAAAGAGGAGAGATTAACACTACCTGACAAATAAATCAGGATGTGCAAAGAAGTCTGCATACATTTCCAACAACGACCTCCTCTCCAAGATGAACGTAGGCAAAACCACCTTGGAGAGAAAGAAAAAAAAATGTGGTGAGTGTGGTCAAAGAAGAGGAGAAGACAGAGAGCAGACAGCAGGCAGGGTTGGTTACCTTAGTGAGGTCCATGCCCAGTCGGACTTGAGAGAGAAGATGCATGATGACGCTCTTATGCTCCTCCACTGACTCTCCTTCACCCTCATCATCTTTCTCATCATGACTGTCAAACTGATCTGAACAACACAGCACACATAAGACATGTAAAATGCTGTAAGAGATACTGAAACTTTGTATTTATCAGTCTGTTGTCATACATATTTTTGAAGAATAGACACTTTTTTTTTAACACACTCTTTGGATAAAAGTACTGGGACACACCTCCTAATTACTGGATTAGTGTGTTTAATTCAGTCCTATTAAAATTTTACCACAGATGTAATAGTCAAGCACCAGGTCATGCAATCTGCCTTTACAATTATTTGTGACAGAATGGGTCATTCCAAAATGCTCACTGAAGTCAAGCATGGTACTGACTCAATAACTGCAGAGCTCCAAACCTCATATGGAATTAAGATCAGAAAAACATCTAAGGGCGAGTAGCTTCATGGCATGGGTTTCCATTGCTAAGCAACTACAGGCAAGCCTCACCAAGAGTCAGTGGAAGTGGTGTACAGCATGCGGCCACTGGACTCTGGAACAGGGGAAACATGTTCTGTGTAGTAAGGAATCACACTTCTATGTCTAGCAACCTGATGGATGACTCTGGATTTGGCCAGGTGAACATTACCTGACTGACTGCACTGTGCCAATTGTGAACTTTGTTGGAGGAGGGATAATGCAATATGTTTTTTTTATAAGGGGTTGGTCTAGGCCCCTTAATTCATTTCAGAGAATCAAGACATTTTGGACACTTTTATGTTTCTATCTTTGTTGGAACCATTTAGAAAAGGCCCTTTTCTCTTCCAGAATGACTATGCACCAGAGCACAAAGCAACATAAAGGCATGGTTGGATAAGTTCTTTGTGGAAGAACTTCACTGGTCTGCAGAAAGCCCTGACCTCAACCCCACTGAACACCTTTGTGATGAACTAGAGCAGAGATTTCACGACAGGTACTTTCATCCAACATCGGTGTCTGACCTGAAATACTCTTTTGAATGAATGGTCAGAAGGTCCCACCGATGCAATCCAATTCTTTTGTACATGTAGTGTATATTCATGGAAGGGTGTGCAAGTGTGATAGGAATAGATGTAAGTGTATAACAGAATTATTATTGCATATAATGATATTCAACAATTTATGCTTTTACATTATTTACAAATGTAAATTAACAAAATGTATGATGATGATGGTGGGGGAGAAGTACCGTCAATGGCCTGCTTTCAGGGCAAATGTTTAAAATGAATGAAAACATGTCAGTGTAAGTCTCAGTACCTGCATCTGTTGTGCCATTAGACATGGAGGAGTTGATCGATTCATTGGTGTCGGGCCGCTTCAGGGTTGCGTTTGCCTCACTGTTAACAACAGGGGTCCTTGAAGGGCTGCAGCAAAAAAAAACAAACAAGCAAATTTAAAATAGTGGAAAAGAGTGTGTGCAACATTTTGCTGTAACCGAGACTTTAACACCAGCTTGTAATTGAGCTTGTCACATAGAGTGATTTTGTGAAAGAGGTGTGTTTGTGCGTGTGTGACTCACTCTATGCAGTGTTTTGGTGAGGTGTTACTCTGGTAATACTCATCAGCATCATAAAACTCATCCTCACTGCTGGAGTAGGAGAAATCTGGGACAGAGTGGGCTGGCACATTTATGTGACTGGGTGAAGTGACACTGCTGCTGGGTGCAGAGGGACCACTCCCTAAAGATCATAATCAAAAGCATTAAATAGTTATGTTTTAAACATACTGCATGTCTTGTCTATACAACTACAGTAGAATATGGTACACAACTAGAAAACAATTTTATCAAGATAATTTATGTACGAATGTGGAAAATAATCCAGTATATTTTTAAAAATAATTTCACAATACTAAGCTAAGATATTGTTAGGGTTATTTAAAAGTATACAAGCAAATCCATATTTTGCATATTAATTCTGAAGTAAAACAATAATATTGACAACTAATGAAAACCCCAAATTCAGTATCTCAGAAAATTTGAATATTGTGAAAAGGTTCAATACTGAAGACACCAGGTGCCACACTCTAGTCAACTAATTAAGTCAAAACACCTGCAAAGGCCTTTAAACGGTCTCTCAGTCTAGTTCTCTAGGCTACACTATAATGGGGAAGACTGCTAACTTGACAGTTGTCCAAAAGACGACCATTGACACCTTACATAAGCAGAGCAAGAGACAAAATCTCTATGTCCAAGCATATTAATAAAGAGGCAAAGGGAAGGGAAGAATGTGGTAGGAAAAAAGTGTACAAGCAATAGGGATAACCACACCATGGAGAGGATTGTGAAACAAAACCCATTCAAAAATGTGGGGGAGGTTCACAAAGACTGGATTGCAATTGTAGTCAGTCCTTCAAGAACCACCACACACAGATGTATGCAATAC